>NC_136926.1:60813356-61089356 GCF_949752795.1 Hyperoodon ampullatus | reverse complement strand
CAAGTTCAGTAGCAACCAGCTAATGCGAGTCAAAACAGAGAGAAGTGTTCAGCTAATATGGGGGAAGGGGTGGTTGGGATTTGTATATTCAAAGTTCAGTGATGACAGGTCACATTCAAGGGGGACAGCCTGTGTGTTAAAATGAGCCAATAAAGTCAGAAACTTTCTAGGCTAAGCAGAGAGAAGAGAGATTTTTTTTGTGGAATGAGCTGTTAAACGTGAAAACCCAAGAGAATCAGGAAACCTGTTTTCAATCAGACACAAAGATTATTTCTACTTCTTTCAGCTCTAGAAATAAGACTTTTTAAAAGGGTTTGGGGGAGTAGTGAATACTTGGTTTTTCAGTTATTAGCCTAGATAGACTGTTAGTTTGGGGATTTTTTTTTTGTTGTTGGTAAAGGAAGAAAGAAAATATGTGGATTTTTGTTCACCACTGGGTGAATTTTGTCTCTGGTGCTCCCGCCCTTTTGGCATGATCCTTTGCCCACTAATGCTCAGCCAGCATTCCATATGACTCTTTGGAGTTTGGACCGTCATTTACATGGGTGTAAATAAGGGCAAATTTCTTTGCTTATTCTGGCTTAGTGAAAAAGGAAGAACAGATTTTCATGACTTGGCAAGGACTAATATTAGGGTTAATAACTAAATGACAATGACATCTCAAGAAACAAAATCTTTGACCTTAAAACTCTAGTTACCATTATGTTTCTGTGCTGTCACAGAGAAACTCATCAGGCTTAATGATTCTTAATGAAAGTATTCCTTTGATGAATGTTTGAACTATGATTATTCACTAGAAAGACATGTTTAGAGATATTTTCTGTATGATATACGATGTTTCTGAACCTTACATCTATTATTATTGAATAATAAAGAGATAGTCCACTTTTCCTAATATAGGCTCTGAATATTGGGTAAGCTGCTGAATCTATCTGATGATATCCACAATGCAGGATTGTTAAGAAGATTAAATAAGATATAAAGTTCAGGTATCACAGAGTGTTTTCTTAATTACCATTCTTTTCCAGTTTCTTTATCCATAGACTGAAATTCCTTCAAAGGGATGAACTATGTCTTAATAGATTTTTTTTTTTTTTTTTTTTTTTTTTTTTTTTGCGGTACGCGTGCCTCTCACTGTTGTGGTCTCTCCCGTTGCGGAGCACAGGCTCTGGACACGCAGGCTCAGCAGCCATGGCTCACGGGCCTAGCTGCTCCATGGCACATGGGATCCTCCCGGACCGGGGCACGAACCCACGTCCCCTGCATCGGCAGGCAGACTCTCAACCACTGCGCCATCAGGGAAGCCCGTCTTAATAGATTTTTATCCTGAATTTATAATACAACATCTTGTCTATGGAAGGAGCTTAAGAAAGTTTTATAGAATTTTTCATACAATCCTGCAGTCTGTGAGTTCAGATTTTTCCATGAGCCTCTTGCATGCCCCATTCAGTTTTTGTGTTTTCTGTTATTATATTAGGTGGATGTCTAAATCCCCCCCTTTTTTTTCCTCACAGAATTTGATTCTATTCATGCTCTCTGTTAAACTAACAGCAAACCTCTTCACTTGTCTTGATTTTGTCTTTACTAAACCTCTTGATTCTGAGACTCCATAATGACCACAAATTCTGGTATTGGCTTAATAGAGCAATGACCATTGGCCAACCTATCAATGTGATTGATATTGATGTAATAATAGTAGAAAACTAAAGGATTCCTTCACTTAAGAACAGACTTCTGTAGGCTGTTCACTGCTTGATCCTGCTGTGGCTACATTGTTGGGAGTTCTAGCTCATGCCAGTCAGCAAAGGAAGAGTTAAAAGTAGGCAAGACATTTCTTATGCTGCTTCTGTTTCTCCCAACACACACACATACACACATGCACACACACGTAGAGCTGGCCTTTGTTGCTAATTATGGCATAGTTTGGGTCTTGTGGAATAAAAACTGCCAGCCAGGTGAGTCATATTCTGATTTATTGAATAAACATTTTCCATGTGAGAAGCAGAGAAAAAAAAATGAAACTATTGCCTGTTCAAGCTGGAAAAGGCTAGTGTTTCCAAGACACTGGACTGCGGTTCTGAGCTGGGCTGGCTGCTGCAGGATCACCTGGGGAAATTTATAAAGAAACTGGCTTTCAAGTTCACCCTTGGAGATTTTCAGCCAAAGCTCTCTTGATGCTGCTTGGATTTGACTAGTTTCAGCAAACACGGCTTTTTCCCAATCTGTTAGTTTTATAACAGAGAATCTGAAAGTCCAGGAAAAAGTGATTTGTCCAAGTTTCTGCAGGGGTAAGAGGAAGAGCTGAGAGGGAGAAGGAATGAATTTTTAGTGAATGTGAGAGTTTAATGGGAGCTGTATTCAGTGCTCTACACAGTTGGTTTCATGGACTTGGGAGAGAGGCATTGGCATTTCCATTTACAGAAGAGGCTTAGAAAGGTTAAGTTATGCCCAGGCTCACACATCTAGAAAGTGGAGATAGGCTAAAACAAATTTGTCCTATTCTGCAGCCTCCCAGTTTGGATCTTGTCTCCTGAACCCTAATCCATGATAATACAGTAGGAATTTACTTATTTTAAGATAAGTGAACTGCTCAAACTGAGTAGATTGTTATTATATTGACATGCCATCGTTTAGTTTCATGAACCTACTCAGAACCTGTGCTGATTCTGTTTGACTCCTTTGAGTTGACAGCATCAACTCCACCCTCTGCAACTAGATTCACTTCAAAATATATCAACAAATATTTATTGAAAAACTACTATGTGCAATAGACAATGCTAGGAACTTAGAGGTAAATATGAGGGATAAAATTTTGGTATTTATAGAGCCTATAGTATTTAGGGGGATATGAGACAATAAATATACAAATAAAATGTGATGAGAGTTACACCAAGGTAAGTAGAAGGTACTTTGGGAATATGTAGCAGGGAAATTTAACCCAGACTCAGGGCCAAGGGAAGCCTCCCTGAAGCTGACAGGTAGAAGATGAACAGAAGTTAACTAGGTAAAATGTGGTGGGGCAGGAACATGGGGAGGTGGGGGCAGGGGAAGCGGTTGCGTAGGCATTTCAGAAGAGGAAATAGCATGTGTGAATTCCAGAAGTCTAGACATTGTGTGAAGAGTTTGCATTTGACCAGTTCAAGGAACTGAAAGAAGCTTATTATTTCTGGAAAGAGAGGGAAGAGAGACTAGATGTTAGGGGACGTAGGAACCTTCGGATGGAAAAAAGCCATGAAAACCCTATTAAGGTCTTTGGATTTTATTTTAAAACATGGCTAAGCTACTGAAGTTTCCCAATCCTGTAAAAATGATCTGGGGATTAAAACCAGGGCGTAATATTGGGTTGGCCAAAAACTTTGTTTTGGTGTTTCTGTGCCATCTTATGGAAAAACCCGAATGAACTTTTGGGCCAACCCAATATTAAACAGGTTTATAGTTTGGAGGATGCTTTGATGGCACTGTTAGTGATGGATTGGGATGGATTGAACTTGGAGGCAGGGAGGCCAGTTAGGAAGTAATTTAATTTGGAAACCAATACGGTATTTTATTCATCTTTGTAGTTTTAGCACCTAGCACATTGCCAGGTACCTAATATGTACCACATAAATTTTGCTTGAATTACTAAATGTGGAAATAAATATTGGTTAGGACAAACCATTCCCCCAATTTTTCTTGCTCATTTTGGCTTCTTATCTTTGTCCCAGCTTTTTCCCCTCTCCAGATATACATATATTTTTCCTATCTATCTCGATAAATGCTAACCAATGCTAATGCTTCTAGGTTCAGCTTAAGAATAGCTGCTTCCTTGACAATTCTCAGTTTCACTGATTTCCTATTCCTCTCAATTCCAATATGGCTTAGAGTCTGTTTAAAGCTTTGATACCTTGTCATGAATGATGTTGTTTCACGTGGATGAGTCTTCCACTACTTTTAAATTTAGCTTAAGATTTAAAAAAGATATATTAAGTCAACAACCTATCTGTATGTATGTATATATGTATGTATGTATGCATGTATATATATATGAATCATTAAGACTAGGAAGCTTGAAAGAGCTGGCTCTTTCACATTTAATTGTGGAAGTATAAAATTTCTTCCTGAAAAAGAAATATATATCTCTCAACTCTCTTAAGATACTCATACTATTTGACTCCATTTTTTCTGCTGGAAATCTATGCTAAGCAAGTAGGCAGAAATGATGATAGAGATTTAGAGATTTATGTTCAGATACATTTACCTCTGACTAGCAATTTTAAGAAATTAAAGGCAATATAATTATTTAAGATGGGAGGAGGAAAAGGCTAAATAAGTTTCATAATCATATGTAAAATATTATGTAGAAATATGATAGTTGGAAAAATTAACATGGAATGGCAATTGAAAAAGTGAAGTTATAACTCAGTAATAGAGATATTTTAATTTTTATATATTAAAAAAATTTTTACAATGATGATATAGTTAGACTCACAGTACAAATATTATGTCAAAGCACTGCAAAAATATTTCTTTTTTTCCTGTTTCACATTGCCCAAGTTGGTCAATAGGGCTACCATTCAACATTCAGAAAACCTCTCACGTGCTTTCCTGGTAGCCAGTGCAGAAGAAGTAAGCTTCCAAGCTGGGTTCTTCTGATGAAAGGGAAGTGGGTTTCTCTTCCTCTGTCCCTCTCCAGGACAGCCTCTGGAAGGTTGCCATCTTCACATTTTCATGAGCAACCCACCTGTCTGCAACCCACCTGACTGCAACCCACCTGTCTAAGTATTGGGCTTTTCACTTCTGGTTTACCTCCTATGGATGTTCTGAGAAGTGAAACCCTGACACGCTGTGGTAACAGCTGGATGACACAGCAACCTGGGAGTATCTCCTAACAGGATTCCAGAGCCCAGGCTTGCCACACGGTCTGTCTTTTCCATCCTGGCAATTGCTTATGCTCTAAAAGGAAGTATCGCAGGTCAGGCCTGTATCCTCTCTCCCTCTCTGGAGAATTATATTAGGCCTGGTTTTTATCCTGTTTAACAGCAGCAGGACATTCCCATGAAGCCCTACCCAGGAATAGCCTGGCCTACTTTGGTGGGAAACAAATGCTAGGAGAGTTGTTATCACATTTGTAAATATGTGGGATGAAAGGTTCTGAAGTGAAAGTGTATTATTGGTTATCTCTTGAGTGAGAAAAACTCTCTAATGCAAAACAGCAGCAGTGGCTCCAGCCAGGAGATTCCAGATAGGCCTCTCCTGACATGATATTAAGACCTGTGATGTTTGATGTTTGCTTTTGTGTCTTCCATCTGCAACCTTCTTTGGGTTCTGAGTGTATATTTTGACTGGCTTTCTTGTAATGAAAACAGCCAGCACATATTGGACAGTGTTTAAGGATCTAGGCATGTGCTACTTAAAGTTTCAAAGCAACCCTGTGAACCATCATGACCTCATATGTATAAAACCTGAGGCACAGAGAGATTTCTCAAGATCACATAGATAGTAATTAAGGAGCAAGGACTCAAATCTTGGCAGTCTGACACAGGCACCCACACTAACCACCATGCTATACCAAATTAACATGTGCAAAATGCTTACAGCAATACCTGACATACTGAAAGTACAAAGTAAGTATCAAATACTGTCAACTTTTTTTAGTAATTCTAAGCAGTGACCAATTTTCTAATTTAATTTTATATGCCCATACAAGTAACTCTATTCTCTGTGGGGAATTGAAAAAGACCATCAATCCAGAAATGAATTCTTGTTAAGCTTTCCTGGGCTGGACACTTTGGGGCTATATGACAGAAGAAAGTGGACACAGTCTTGGGATTCACAGATGATAAGTGTGAGATATGGCAAAGTGTGGTCACCATCTTTACTCTACATTTTAGTGGACCTTAAAAAGCTCTTGGGGGGCTTCCCTGGTGGCGCAGTGGTTGAGAGCCCGCCTGCCGATGCAGGGGACACGGGTTCGTGTCCCGGTCCGGGAGGATCCCACATGCCGCGGAGCGGCTGGGCCCGTGAGCCATGGCCGCCGAGCCTGTGCGTCTGGAGCCTGTGCTCCGCAACGGGAGAGGCCACAACAGTGAGAGGCCCGCGTACTGCAAAAAAAAAAAAAAAAAAAAAAAAAAAAAAAAAAAAAAAAAAAAAAAAAAAAAAAAAAGCTCTTGGTGTCTGTCTTAAATCAAGGAGGTTGTAGACAGAGGAGATTGAGGGAGCCAATTGTGAATGAATAACTACAAGGAGCTTTTGAGGCATTTACCCTCCTCCTTACACCCACACATACTTAATTCTTAGGTTGCACATTTTTTACTTGTATTTTTATGAGGTTACCTTTTCTTGATATTAGTTTAACAAAATTTCATCTGGAATAAATACACTGGGGTTAGGGTGGGACTGGGGGAGAAGCACAGAGTACAATACTCCTCCCTACCCTGAGATATACTAGGAAATATTTAAGTTGAAGAATTTTTGGTTTTTATGGGGACAGTTATGCACATATATATGTAGCTAAACAATGTGGGGAAGCCTATCACTTTAAATGCCAACCGAGTGCAGGCTATTATATGTTCTTTTGTAATTCCACAGAGTGGCTACTTGATATACAACTGATATCATTCATTGAGAAGCAGTTTTACTTGTTGGAAGTAGAGAAATAAGAGTACATAAAAAATGGCTTAGTTCTTTTTTTTTAAAAATCATTTTGAAAAGGATTAGCTCATCCTTGAAGAAGGATAGATGCTTAGGAAAGATGACAACAACACAACACACCCTCAACTCTTAGTGGCTTAAAACAGCTAATGTTTAGTCATCACTCACTCATTGCTGAAGCATCTGCTCAATCTTACCCTTACTCTGGGACCCAGGCTGATGGGGCAACCACTATCTGAAGTACAGCCAATTGCAATCTCAGAGAGAAAGACAGAATAATTTTGGGGGGTGTAAAACTATCAATTAATGCTCTTCTCTGTGAGTGACATAGTAACATATTCAAATGGCTTCAGATAGAACATGATCCTAGGAAGAGTAATTCTGTGTTTCATTGGAAGAGTAGAGAAATAGAAATATTTGGTGAATAACAGTACTAATGACTACCACAGATAGACAGCATTTAATCAAGGGAGATGAGAGGGGAAGGAGGCAGCATCTAAGATCTATTGAGACAGTCAATGAGAAAACTCAACTTGAAGAGAAATAAAATTAGCTATAATTGCAAAACTGCTTGGGGCTAGATTGGGAGTCTTAAATCAGGGTAAGGAATTTTGCCTTTTGCACATGAGCCATTGATACTCAAACTTGTTTTTGCCAATGGAGACAATTTGAAAGCAAATCCATATAGATCCCAAATATGTAAAATAGAAAGAAAAGATGGGATTATCTTTGGTGGAAGAAGGGATTAGAGGACCCGAAAACCTTTCCACTTGGCTCCTCACTCCCTCTCTCAATGGAACTGCCATGGCTCTTGGCAATAATTTAATAAAAGTCAAAACTCTAGGAATTTAAAGCACTGTCTAGCACATTTAAATATTGTGGAAATGGGAAGTCTGCTGTCAAAACCATGGCTGGCAACTGTAGATTAAAAAGATTTTAAAAATGGGTTAAAGATAGATTGGAATGAGGGAGAAACTGAGTAGGAATTTCAATAAAGATGAATAAAATAATAAGATCTCTGAATCTGGGTGTTGACAAGGGTGGATATGTCTCAAAGAAATATTTGACAAACTGGTGACTGATTAGACTTGAGGGTTCATGACGAGGACACAGTCAAAGAAAATGACTTGCATGAGGCTTGTGAACTGGGGGAATGATGTAGTAATGAATGTTAATATCAGGATCAGGAAGAATTTTAGGATTTAGCCAAAAAGTATTTGTATCGTGCCTATTGTAAGATATGGAGTACTTTGAAAAAATGTAAATTTAATATTAAATATATTAGTTTTGGGTGGCAGAAAATTATTCTCAAATGCACATCCTAATGCACAGTTTGAAATGTGACATTTGTGCTGAGGAGGACCTGGGGCTGAAGGTGTGGTTTGGCAGGTGTTCACATAGAAATTAGGTGTAGTTCATATAAAATTGATCATTATAAGCATAGGCTCATATATCTATGGTTCATATAGAGATGCAATGAATGGTGTGAATCTTATCTTTAGAGTCACTGAACTATATGTTAATCTCTATAAAGTTTGGTATCAATGAGGACAGTGAGAAGGACTTCTCAAACTCACAAACTCAGGTATACTGAAAAACTGTAGCTTTTTCCTCTGGGTAGTTTGGATGGCAAGTTTATCTTTATGGCATTAGATAAGTAATTCAGAATTCAAATGGCTTGATCTTATTCTTATCTGAGACAATTCCTCACATTGGAGCAAAGGGTCCTATCTTGAAGCTTGAAGCAGAAGAGACAGTCCTCCTTGTATGTATTCAATATAGTTTTAGGACTTCAGTGGGATAATAAATTGGCAAACAATTGGGACCAAAGAACCCAATTATATGTTCCCAGGGATTAAATTATCAAAGATCCTAAGGAACTATCAAAGGTTCCTAAGGAACAGTTCTTTCCTCTGAGAGTGAGGAAGGAGTGTTCTCTTTCCTCTGCCTGTCAGCTCCTCAGCTTGGCTTAGGGCATATAATTCTTGGCACCTCAGTCATCTGATCCTATGAAAATGAACAGTGGAGGGACAGGGGCCTAATTTCTCTGGGGGCCTCTTCCATTTAAGACTCCTAACCCTTTGGATTCTAACCCAAGAACTTCTATTGACTCATCCAGGGTCATGGACTGATTTACCCATTGATATATGCCCTGGGTGTGTGATAGGGGATACACAGGGCTATCTCCACATCGTTCCATCATTTCGCAGTGGTGAGCCTGATGGGATTAGAGTTTTAAAAACCTCATTGTTAATACTATAAAAGATAATACACTAATAAGTAAATATCAGATAACTCTTCCAAAGCATTGTTGAATGACCAGTGATTGCCTATGGGAAATAAAGGAAAGCATAGGCTAGAACACACCCATTTTATCCTGAGTCAAATGATTAAATAGATTAAGCATCAGATGATAGGATATTGGGAACTGAGAACTTACTCTTCATGGAAATCTTATTTTATAGAGTGGGTAGCAGAATTTGGGAACTTTTTCCCCTTGTGTAAGGAACAAGCTATATGGACTAAATCTATAGAGAAATCAGAGAGGCTTAGTATGTGTATGTACCCCAACATATGTGAGCATGATGCCAAAGAGAGAATAATAGCCTGAAAACAGAAGACTTATGGTCTTGTCTCTGAGACTTCTTAGCTGTGTATTCTTGAGCAAGTTATCCCCTCTTTGAATTATGGTTTACTCATGTATAATATAAGAGGTATGAATTAAGTATAATTTTTTTCTAAATTATTATTGCTATTATTATTCCAAATTAATCTAATTTTCAGATCTAAATTTATAGTATTAAGTACCTAATTTATGTGAAGAGTTTTGCATATATTATCTCACTTAATCTTACAACAATATTCTGAAGATTGTATTAATTATCTCATTATAAAAATGAGAAAACTAAGCCTCAGAGAGAATAAGTGACTGACACAAGGTCACACAGCTAGTATGGGGGTGAGCTGGGATTTAAATTCAGTTTTGACTCCAAGTCTCATGCTCTTAACCTCCATGTAATAAAGATTCCCCTATGAGAATCTATGAATCTTTAGAAATCATAGCCATAAGCAGCATATTCCTTGGTTCTTGTTCCAGTCAGAGACTAGCTGAAGAGATTTTGTTCTTTTGAACCAGAATGTTCTTAATGGTGGCAAATTGTCCTTTGAACTTACACCTATCCTTTGTATCATCACAATTTAGAATAACTCTTGACATATAGGCTCTTAGATTACCATACCACTCTGACCCCTTTTTTTCCCCCAAAAAATTTCTTCCAGTGAACATCCTAGCCACAGAAAGGCCATCATCTGGTCAAGTTTAAAATTGCTCCCAGTCATTATTCAGTTTCTACAGCACCCAAAAGGAAGGTCAAGGGAGGCTGTTGCTGACACTCTTTTCCTATGACCCCTAATCAGAAGGGGGTGATGTCTCCCAAAGAGCCTAATCTTCTCTTAAGGGCTTGTTATGAGCTGTGACTGCTTCTATACTTTTTTGTATATCTATCTGTATCCCATAAACTAAGAGATGAGGTTTGGGTAAAATGATTTGCTAATCTGCATATTTGTTTGCCCTATAAACTATTCCCCTTAACTAAAAGACAATACTATTTTACACCTTTAGCTATAGACCAGACACATCATAGCCTGCTTTACAAAATCACAAGTTGAAATGAGAATACTTGGTTTCCATTCACAGCCTAGTTAGGATGTCCCTCATATTTCATAAGCCAAAGTCTCTTAGAATGATGGAATCTCGGTTTGGAAAAAGGCTTAAAGGTCTTCTACTGCAACTTTTCATTGACTGAATATTTTCTAATTCAGAGGTACTCTTTTTCAGGATTCTATAAATGGAACCTAACCCACCTGGCCCTCCCTAGGGGAACTGCTGGGCTTTGAGTTGGGCTGCTGTTTGGGTATTGGTGGTAGTGCCCACTAGTATACAGTTTGGAAGGAAATGGATGCGATTCAGCTATGAAAATTACAAATTAGACTTTGGCTTTCAGACCACTGTGTATTTTTAGAACCAGAGAAGAATATAACAAACATTATTTTAGGTCTAGTAAAGATTATTAATATTATGTTCAGCAGAATAAAAACTTCTGGTGATTGGTTTTCTTCTCCTAAATATAAAATTTTCTAATAATGCTAATTTCCTCTAAGATAATACTATATGACATTTTTATTCACAATCTCCCTCTTTTTTAAAAAAGATTTCTTAGAGATTAGAAGCATGAATTTGATGAGGTCACTTTATAATAGTTACAGGCCCTAGCTTTGCTAACTGAAAGTTGCTTGAGAGTAGGAATATTTTTCTTCATATTTACATCACCACCAATGTAGTAGAGTACCTGGGATCCAGTAGGAGCATAAAGCATGCTTGAAGAGTGAGTGGATAATCAGAAAATGTATGTACTGATATTAGAAATTAATGACAGCTGCCTTCTTGATGTGTGCTCACGTGACCTTTCCTTGGTGTATGTGCAGGGAGAGGGAGAGCTCTGGTGTCTTTTTGTCTTCTCATAAGGGCACTAATTCCATCATGAGTGTTCCATTCTCATGACTTCATAAACCTAAATATCTACCAAAGGTGCCACCTTCAAATATTATCATGTTGGTGGTCAGAGCCTCAGCATATGGATTTGGGGAGATATGAACATTCACCACATAACAGGTTAAATATCTCTCCCAAAATCACCCCTGTAGTATTTAGACAAGTAAAGGCTGAGGATTCAGGGTTTCCACTCACCACACCCAGGATCTCATTAACACAATTCAGAACCTCCTGAGGGGGAGAAGGCTTCCCCTCTTATACCTTCTTTTTTGGCTAATGGACATCCAATCAAAGGGAATGGGCTTGTGGGGGGAAGATCCCTTTCATGTTTCTAGAGACTCTGACACTTGTTCACCTTCTTCCCATTGTCTCAGTTATTTCTCCATGTTCTGAGGTATCAGTGATCAAAACAAAAACTTAGGGTGATTCCTAAGTTCTTAAACTTTTGTTTCTAGGAAATAGACTCATTATTAAAATGTTCCTCAATTAACTTGATCAAATAATTCCAAGTGGGAAGCCATTTTCTCCTCTACAAAAATGTGTGGGGAAGGCTTGTTGACAACTATTATAGTATTACACTATTGATAATGCTTCCTTGAACATTTAATTATTGAGTTGGGGAAAAAGAATGATTAATGCACCTCAGGACAATCATTTCTCATCAAACAGATATTCTGCTGGTTTCCTTTGTAGAAACCACCTCCTGGGCTTAATCCCATGTTACTTGATGTGTTTTGCCTCATGCCTAGGGCTGAATATTGTGAAAATTTCTTTTAAACTAAAAAAATACCATAGAGTAATCTGTGGTTAAAAAACATAGCAAAAGTTGACTTTATTGAGACATTTTTCCTTGGTCTGATAAGCCATGGTATCTAAGTAGTCCTAGCCAGAAGCAAAATGGGAATTAGGGGAATGTTATTCTTTCTTGTCAAGCTCCCATCTCTTTTTCCATTCATATTCCAGAAAACTTTACATCTCATCAAAACTTCCCTGTCCCATGACATGAAGAAGTAAAATATGACCTCAAAAACACAAAATGTGGGGGAGATATAGATCTTTTAGAATGTGTTTGAGCTGAAATGATATCAGTTTAAAACAAATTCATATAGTTATAGGTCAACATATATGAACCCTATGGTAACCACAAATAAAAAACCTACAATCAACACCAAAAAACTAAAGAGAAAGGAAAACAAGCATACAACTAAAGAAAATCATCAAACCACAAGGGATGAAACTAAGAGAAGAAAAAAAGAATAGAGAAAAACTAGAAAAACAACCAGAAAACTAGTAACAAAATGACAGTAAGTCCATACCTATCAATAATCACTTAAAGTCAATGGACTAAATGCTCCCATTAAAAGACATAGAGTGACTGGATAAAAAAAAAATAAGACTCATTCATATGCTGACTACAAGAGATTCACTTCAGAGCTAAAAACACACAAAGACTGAAAGTAAGGGGATGGAAAAAAATATTTCATGCAAATGAAAACCCAAAGAAAGCTAGGGTAACTATACTCATATCACATAAAGTCTGTAACAAAAGACACAGGAGGGCAATGTATAATGACAAAGGGATCAATACAAGAAGAGGATATAACATTCTTTAACATATATCCACCTAATATCGGAATACCTAAATATATAAAGCAAATATTAACAGACATAAAGGGAAATTGACAATAATACAATAACAGTATGGGATTTTAACACCCCAGTTACATCAATGGACAATGGATTTACAACAATGGACAGATCATTCAGACAGAAAATCAATAAGGGAATAGTGTTCTTAAATGACACAAAAGACCAGTTGGACTTAATAGATATCTATAGGACAGTCCATCCCAAATACACATTCTTTTCAAGTACACATGAAACATTATCCAGGATAGAACAAATGCTAGGTCACAAAACAAGTTCCAACAAATTTAAAAGGACAGAAATTATATCAAGCATTTTTTCTGACCATCAATTACAGGAAGAAAAATGGGGAAAAAACACAAACACATGGAGACATATCAACATGCTACTAAAAAACCAATGAGTCAATGAAGAAATCAAAGAGGAAATCAGAAAATACCTCAAGACAAATGAAAATAATAAACACAACTTTCTAAAATAACTGGGACACAGCAAAAGCAGTTCTAAGAGAGAAATTTACAGAGATACAGGCCTTCCTCAAGAAACAAGAAATATCTCAAATAAGCAACCTAAACTACCATCTAAAAGAGTTAGAAAAAGAAGAACAAACAAAGCCCAAAGACAGTAGAAGGAAGGAAATTATTTAGATCAGAGAGGAAATAAATAAAATAGAGACAAAAAAAGAAGAAAAATCAATGAAATCAAGAGTTGTTTTGTTTTTTATTTAAAGATAAGCAAAAGTGATAAGCTTTAGACAGGCTTATAAAGGAAAAAAGAGAGGAGACCCAAATAAACAAAATAAGAAATGAAAGAGGAGAAACTACAACCAGTATCACAGAGATACAAAAAAAATCATAAAGGAATACTACAGTTTTATGACAACAAATTGGACAACCTAGAAGAAATGCATAAATCTCTAGAAACATACAATGTTCCAAGATTGAATCTGGAAGAAATAAGATAATCTGAACTGACCAATATCTAGTAGTGAAATTGAATAAGTAATTTAAAAACTCCCAGGATACAAAAGTCCAGGACCAGACAGTTTCATAGGGTAATTCTACCAAACATATAAATAAGAGCTGATACCTATCCTTCCCAAACTCTTCCAAAAAATTGAAGCAGAGGAAATGCTCCCAAATTCACTCAGTGAGGCCACCATTATCCTGATACTGAAAACAGAGAAAGATACTGCAAAGAAATAAAATTATAGGCCAATATGTCTGGTGAATTTAGATGCAAAAATTCTCAACAAATATTACTCAGTCATAAAAAAGAACGAAACTGAGTTATTTGTAATGAGGTGGATGGACCCAGAGTCTGTCATACAGAGAGAAGTAAGTCAGAAAGAGAAAAACAAATACCATATGCTAATGTACATATATGGAATCTAAAAAAAACGGTACTGATGAGCCTAGTGGCAGGGCAGGAATAAAGACACAGAAGTAGACAATGGACTTGAGGACACTGGGCAGGGAAGGGGAAGCTGGGACGAAGTGAGAGGCATTGACATATACACACTACTCAATGAAAAATAGATGGCAAGTGGGAAGCTGCTGCATAGCACAGGGAGATCAGCTTGATGCTTTGTGACGACATAGACGGGTGGGATAGGGAGGGTAGGAGGGAGGCTCAAGAGGGAGGAGATATGGGGATATATGTATACTTATAGATGATTCACTTTGTTGTACAGCAGAAACTAACACAACATTGTAAAGAAATTACACTCTAATAAAGATGTTAAAACAAAACAAAACAAAACAAATATTAGTAAACCAAATCCAACAACATATAAAGATGATCATACACCATGATCAACTGGGATCTATCCCCCAAGGATGCAAGGATGGTTCAAGTCTACAAATCAAAAAATGTGATACATGACATTAACAAAAGGAAGGATAAAAATCACATGATCATCTCAATAGAGATATAAAAAGCATTTGAAAAAATTTAACATCCGCTCATGAAAAAAACTCTCATCAAAGTTAGCATAGGGTAAGTCCATTTATGACAAACCCACAGCTAACATCATACTCAATGATGAAAAGCTGAAAGCCTTTCCTCTAAGTTCAGGAACAAGACAAGGATGCCCACTCTTGTTACTTCTATTTAACATAGTATTGGAATTCCTAGCCACAGCAATCTGACAAGAAAAAGAAATAAAATGACTCCAAATTGGAAGGGAAGTAGTAAAAGTGTCACTATTTGTAGATGGCATGATAATATATATATAGAAAACCCTAAAATCTCCACCTAAAAACTATTAGAATTAATAAGAGAATTCAGTAAATTGGCAGGATACAAGATTAATATATAGAAATCTGTTGCTTTTCTATACACTAATAATGAACTATCAGAAAGAGAAAGCAAAAAAAAAATCCCATTTAAAATTGCATCAAAAAGAATAAAATACCTAGGAATAAACTTTAACCAAGGTGAAAGAGTTATACTCTGAAAACTATAAGCCACTGATGAAGGAAATTAAAGATATGAAGAATGGAAAGGTATCCCATGGTCATGGGTTGGAGGAATTACTATTGCTAAAATGTACATACGACCCAAAGCAATCTATAGATTTAATGCAACCCCTATCAAAATACCCATATTAAAAAAACAAAGACACAAAATTTCCCTGTCCTAGGTCCTATTCCCTTAGAACCTTGGTGACTTTTAGGTGACAAAAACTGAGAATGAACAATTCAGGCAGTTTTACTTGCTTAAGTTTTAATTGTTTAAAATGTTATTGCCTTTTCATCAAGGAATTTTTAGTATTTGTTATTATTTGCACAGCATTGTGCCAGGGGCTTGGGGTGAAAGTGGGGGTTGAGCAAAAATATGAGAAAAGTAATCTCTGTCCTCAAAGTTTCTCTAGTTGCAAAGACAAGGCATACCTCTAAGAAATTTAAGTTAATAGAAACTATAGTAAATGCCATGCTATAATGTACATCAATGTGTGATTAATAGCCAGATGAGAGGAAAAGTGATACTATGATTTTACCAAAAGTGTGCAAATCTCTCAAAGTCCTCAAGAAGTAATTTTAATGGTGGTTATGTCTATTTAATGGCTGCTTCAGAACTTGCTGCCGGTATATACAAAAAGGTCTCTATGATTTTGGTCAGAGTGGCCTTTTGGTGACCTTCTAATCTCAACAAACAGGCTGATAGCTAAATCCACATTCAGGTACCATCTGCTGAGCTGAGAATGCTGGTTTGAGGGAGGTTTGTAGAAAAGTTCTCCATCCACAGTGTTGTCAATAAGAAGGCAGAAGGGAAGCAACAGGCAATGAAGTAAATGGCAGCAATTAATGTCAGCACACAAAGGGAACCCCTAATGGGCTAAGGGAGTTAATGCATTTTCCTGACTTGCTGTTAGGAAAACCTAATTAAATCAGATGCTACTATTTTAAACTCTTGGCTCATTTGGACTGGCCTGAGCTAAGTGTTGCTTCTACTCTAGCTATGAAAGAAAGGGTTTTCTAAGCAAATTACTGGGGTAAACAAGATTGCAGAGAATTAAAATGCTTTATAGAATAGTAGACAGTGAATTTGCAAGAAAACAATCATTGTGCTAATTTTAAACTGTTTTTACCTGTTCATTAAAGCAGCTCATTAAAGACCTCTGCCTCTTAACACTTTGTTATGCTAGTTTGAGTTGTTATGTTTACTAGGTAGTAAACAGAAAATTTAATTCAGACTTCTCTAATTCATACTGGCCTCTTCATAGGCCAGTTAGTTTGAATTAAAGAAATTTGTTTATGGTGAGGACAACCTCAGAAAGTCATTCTGGGGAGAACATTAGACTTCATTGCTTTCTTTCTGAAGGTTAAATTGTGAGTTTGCAGCAGTCACATAATACTTTTAGCTGTACACAGATTTCTACATAGTTACATAAAGAGAAAGTTCATGGCCATGATCTTCTGAATGGAGACAAGTAGTTAAGATCTATGACTGAGCATCACATTCATACATATTTTTGACTCCTTGATCCCTAGGAAAAGAATGAAAGGAAAGAGCAGGGTAGATCTCTGTTGAAGAAGTTTTAGGTTATTTTGAGAGAACCAGGAGCATCTATAGTTAGCACTTTTTAAAAGGACTCCAAGGAATTAAAGAGATCTGCAGATGATCTCTGGTATTTGCCGGTTCTTTATTGTATTTGTTTACTTTACATAAGTGTATATATATATATATATATATATATATATATATATATAATTTTTCTTTTCTATTATAGTCTAATGATAATGATAATCTAAAGAAAAGACAAACACTCTGGATCTTTTGAATGGCTACTTAATAACCCACCCTCAATTGTCATAGCTTTGTCTATTTGTGTTTATTATGGTACTGATACAAAGGAGAACTATCTAATCCTTACCAGTAATAAAAAAAAAGAGCAGAGATATAAGAAATATATAAATGGTGTGTTCCTGTCATGAGAAAGCATCACTGAGAGCTGTGCAAATAAAACATTCCTGGAATTTGAATAGAAGAAACTCGTAGGAGAATCAAATCACCTGTGGCACATTGTGCTAGATTTGTTGAACTACCCCAGAACAGAACATACCATATATGCATTGTGAGCAGTGATATAATTCCAGCAGAATAATTACATTTAAATTAATGTTAATTTTAATTTTATTAGTTTTCTTTGAAATTAGTTTGCACATTTCTTTGGGTTTTATAGTTTGCTAAGAGTCAGAGGTATAAGGGATTTATAGGTAGTTTTATGTTTATTCATATTTAAGTAACAATATAATAAATATAATTTAAACTAACACTAGGAATCCAAGAGGAATTTATTCTTTAAAAGGAGGTTAGAGAACTAGTAACTGATAAAACCACAGATTATTGGAAATTGAGTACTCCTTAGAGATCATTGTCCAGTGTTTCTGAAACTGAGTTCCAGGGAACTCTAGTTTGGGAGGTGTTCATAGGTAAGCCAAGAAAAACAGAGGATGGAAGTTTCTGTGATCAATAAGCCCTGGAAAAGAATAGCTGCTATTGACTCTCCTGAAGACTCATAGCACTCTTTCATGAAATAAAGCCTAATCAAGAATCACCTGTCCAGTTTTGTTCAAAGCAGCATTTCCCAATCTTATCAGCACCCAGAGCCCTTTGCCTTAGATGACCTGCCTCCAACCTCCAGTAAAATTCTCCAACAGAACTGTAGCATGAGAAGTACTGCTTAGTATCCAGGCCCTCATTTTGCAGACTGGGACATGAAGAGGCTATAGCAGGCTAAATAGTGTCCTCCCAAAACTCATGTCTACCTGGAATGTCAGAATGTAATCTTATTTGGAAGTAAGGTCTTTGCAGATGTAATTGGTTAAGATGAGGCTGTGATAGTTAATTTTAGGTGTCAACTTGACTGGGTCATGGAGTGCCCAGATATTTCATCAAACGTCAGTCTGCGTGTTTCTGTGAGGGTGTTTTTGGATGGGTTTAACATTTAAATTGATAGAGTAAAGCAGGCTGGGCCTCATCCAATCAGTTGAATACCTTGAATAGAACAAAAAGACTTACCCTTCCTCAAATAAGGGGGAATTCCTGATACCTGACTGCCTTCCACCTGGGGCATTGTTTTCTCCTGCCTCAGACTCAAACTGAGACGTTGGCTTTTCCTGGATCTACAGCATGCCGGCATTTGGACTTAGAACTAAGCATCAGCTTTCCGGGGTCCAGATCTTGAAACTTGTCAGCCTCCATAATCATATCAGCCGATTCCTTATAATAAATCTTTCTGCATTTATATGTATCCTACTGGTTCTATTTCTCTGGAGAACCCTGAGTAGCACAGAGGTCACGGTGGATTAAGGTGGGTCCTAAATTGAACAACTGGTATCCTTATAAGAAGAGAAAACAGAGACACAGAAGAAACAAACAGGAAAAGGCCATGTAATGACAGAAGCGGAGACTGAAATGATACATCAACAAGACAAGGATAGCAAAGGATTGCTGACAACCACCAGAGGCTGTGAAGAATCATGCAGCATATTCCCCTTCCAAGGTTCCAGAAGGAGCTAACATTGCTGACGCCTTGATTTTGGACTTCTGGCATCCTGAACTGTGAGATAATAAATTTTTATCGTTTGAAGATACATAGTTTGTGGTAATTTGATATGGCAGGCCTATTAAACTAATAGAGAGAGGGGGGAAAGGGAAAGACAGAAGCAGCCAGAGAGAGAGAGAGGCAAAGAGAGAGAGAGAGAGAAGTGGCCTACTCCTACTCTTGGGCAAAGGCAGGACAGGAGACTGTCTCTAACTTGGAAGCCTATACTCTTTTCATTGCATTTATTCATTTTTTCCATCCCTATCTTGTTCCAGAATAAAATGTAAGCATATAATTTTTCTTCCACAAATAAATACAACAGAAACTAAAGGCAGAACACAGACAATATAAAAAACTAAACAAACCCGTTTCTAGAAGCAGCATAGCACTAATTATCTATGTAACTGCTATTTATACTGTTATAAGGAAAGCTGGATTTCCCCAAGTGTAAGACAGTATCTTTCTATAGGATGTCAGAACTGAAAGGGATCTTTGAGAACATCTGAAACAATTACTTTATCTTAAAGATATAAACATTAGTACATTAGTGTCCTATTCCTGCTGTAATGAGGAATAAGAGTGTGGTTTGTTTTACCACAAACCTAGTGGTTTAAAAACAACACAAATTTATTTTCTTATAGTTCTGGAGGTCAGAAGTCCAAAATTAGATTCAGTAGGCTAAAATCAAGGCGTCAGCAGGATTGGCTATGTCTGTTCTGGAGGCTCTAGGGAAAAATCTGTTCCTTTGTCTTTTCCAGCTTCTAGAGGCTGTCCACAATCCTTGCCTGGTGTCCCTGTATCACTCTGACTTCCACTTCTGTCATCATCTCCTTCACACCTTTGGCTCTCCTGCCTTCCTCTTATAAAGACCTTAATGATTACATTGGGCCCACCTGGATAATCCAGGCTAATCTCCCTATCTCAAAATTCTTAGTGTTATCACGTGTGCAAAATTTAGTCTACGTGTAAGGTAACGCACTCACAGGTTCTGGGGATTAGGATGTGAGCATATTTAGGGAATCATTATTCAGCTTACCACAGCTTTCCAGTGTGATTAGAATTTAGACTGGCATACCCCCATGCCATTGCTTCATCCATAATTCCATAATGCATGGTATCATAAGAGTGACCTTGTAGTTCAGGTTTTTCTCAGACTTGCAGTGTGTATGAAGCACACATAGGTACAATATTAACAAATTATATTTCAAATTATGCATAGTAATTAAAATATAGAAAACAGAGTTTATGAAATATATTATTGCAAATTAGGACTTGCTTCAATTCATAAATGACTACTGCTTTAGTCACTCGACAAAATGATGGAGCTTGGTCCCACTGCCATAGCTCTATGATGCCCCTGGCCACTCAGCAGTCACAGTGGTGACTGCCTTTTTAGAATCCTTGTGAATTTGAGAAGGAACCCAATCCCAGGTTGCTCCTTAAAAATGGAATATGGATATTTTTGTTTGCTCATAAAGTTGTGCAAGGATAATAATGCCTCATGCTTATGTAGAAATATTTACAGGTCACTAAGCATGTTAATGTAGGATGTCTCAGGTAATTTTGCAATAAGCCAGAAAGGTAGGTGGGAGGAATAACTTTATCCCATTTTAGATATGGGCAAACTGAGGCTCAGTGGAGCTGTGTGAATTGCTCAAGGTCACACCTTTATAAGTCAGTCTTTATAAGACTCAGACCCAGATTTCCTGACTCCAGCTCTCAGGTTGTTCTGAGACCAATAGCTAGGTAAGGCAAACAGAAATCAACCAACAAACCAATCAATCAGGTCCATCAGAAGGGGATAATGAATAATAAGACAAATTACCTTCTAAGTTGAATTAAGAGACTGTTATAGAATGGCAACTTTGTGTTTTGACTGTTGAAATTTTAAAAATAGGTTAATAGCTTGAAACTCTTTTAAATGTAACAGGAATTTCTGACTAGACTCAGAACTATATTATGTGAAAACTCAAAGCTCAAATAAGATCAGCCTCTCACTCAATTTCTGTTGAATATCGGAAACTAAGTGGAATTTAAGGTTTAAGAAAATATGTTTCTATTAAAAATCCTTATGTTTCATACCTCCATCTTTTCTTATTTTGGCCACATTTTACAGGTCAATAGTATGTATACTTTTTTGCTAGCAGAAACTGAAACTGTGCAATGTCTAATTTACTATTAGAAATAAATGTGACATATAATATACAAGAAAAATTTCAAGCTTTTTTTTTTTTACCAGTTAGGAGAATGCACAATTTTGTGATGGCCTGATTCTTCTGACATAGGTTAAATTCTAAATGGACTTTTATTGTGAAAGAGTCTGTTTAAAACAGAAGTGGGGCAGGTGGTGAACTTTCTGTAAAAAAGTACAAATAGTGTGGTTTTGATGAGAAACCCTGATTAATTTAGATTAGAAAAGGCTGGCTCCATTTGCCAGCTAAGAGAATAACTCCCTTCTTCCTCCTTTCCTTCCTTCCTTCCTTCCTTCCTCCCTTCCTTCCATTACCATGCGTCAAGAACAATGCTAGACCCTGAAGTTGCAGAAATAAGCCATTTCTTCATGAAATCAACCACTCTAATTTGTATAGCCCCATGTATTAGAAAGTTCTTTCTTATATGCAGCAAAATGGGTATGTCCACAATTTCTAACAAGTAAACTTAGGTCATTCGGAGTCACAGACAACATCTCTTTTTTTCTCTTCTTTACAAGACCCATTTTATTATTTCTGACAGTCTAGAAATCCCTCTTTGTATGAGGCAAGTCTCATTTGACAAGATTTTTAGACATTTTGTTGTCTTGTTTGGGCAATTAAAACAAGGCATCCTGAACTCTACCCTTACTTCAGATATGCCCAGTCATCACAGTAGAGTCAGTTTAGATTGTCTCATGATGTTGGCTTCATAGACATATAAACGTGACTGACCTAATTTTGTGTTAGCTATTTAAACACCTTCAGCTTGTGGTCAGATAATACTGTCACATCTTTCGCAGGTGAGTATTACCAAAACAAGCACCATATTCTGTTTGTAAAGTTGGTGTTTTGGTCTTAAGTGTATGACTTTATGTTTATTCTGCTGAAATGCATCTTGTTGGCTTTGGCCCCAGTGACAAGGTCACTATTAGCCCACCCTACAGTTAGCCACCTATGCAGAGTAAATTTTAAGAAACTTAAAGCTACCCCAGATGCTTTTAAACACAAACTTTCTCTCCTACTGGCTTTCCAGCAGCCTATATTTACCAGTTTTATAACGTTTAAGAATATTAAGATTAAATATACTCTTAAGTGTAAGATAGCTAGAATTTGCTAGTTTAACATGGAAATATTTAATCACAAAGGAGTGTTCTATTAAAACATTAGTCTGAAAAGTTATCTCACTAGCTAAATATTGGACCCTATGGGGATGACAAAGGAGAACATTACCTTATAATAGAAGAATGGAATTAAAAAGGTTTAGGGCAAGAGACAAGAAAGTCTTCCCCAAGAAAGGGGAAGACAGGTCTGTCTTCCTAGGGAAAAAACTGAGCTGTTATTTTGGATGAAAGCCTATTAATACTTAGGTTAAAAATACATACATATATAGCTGAAATTGATGTATAAAAATGTTGCCACTACAATGTACAAAATGTAGAGTAGGCATTGTTACTACAATTTTATAGATGAAGAAACTGGGACTTAGAGAAAGTAATTTGTCCAAAATTTCAGGATCAGTAAGTGACAGAGACAGTGTCTGAGATCAGGCATTCTTGCCCCTTCCTACTCTTTTACAAAACTCAGATTCAGCATGTGCATTTTCTGAAGGTTGCATTATAATTGATTTAAGGATATTCTAGTTAGAAAAAAGGGAATGAAAGATTAATAAAATAATTTGTCAGGGACTGGGTATATTTTAAAATTCTGTGATTATTAAGCTTTCCATTCCACTTCAGTACATGTCTAAGAACAGGACTCAGTAATTGGCGACCAATATAGCCTGGGAATGGGGATTTCGGAATAGCACTAGAGAGGTGAGGTTGATCTAATGATAAATATCCTCGGGAGGGGAAAGTTCATTAAATTTAACTTTGTAGTGTCATGTTGGAGAAATGTTCACATTATCCTGTACATGAGAGAGAGGCCAACTTGTGGCTAACACCAGGGTGTCAGCAAGGTGCAAAAGATCAATTCACCTCTGGAATGAATGAAGCAGAAAATGGTTTATTCATTGCCTTAATTATTCTTCACACAGTTAAGGCACACACTGAGCTAAATCAGCTGAGGATATCAAGAAGAATAAGCTGAGAACTATACTCTCACATGACTTGCCAACTAATAAAGAAGCCACAAAAATTGTTAATGTGATTCAGAATGTTATAAATGTCTCCACAGCCAGGCTCAAGTTCTTAGCCTGGCTTTCTGGGCTCTTCATAATTTGAGCCAACACTGCTCATTTGTTCTAATACCCTCTGCTCAACACAGATGCACATTGTTCTCATTAGTCAGGTCTCTTCACTATTCCACAAACATGCCCGGCTCACTTTTGCTTGCTTCCTTTCTTCTTTTTCTCCTTTCCTCCCTCCTTCCTTTCTTTTTAAATGTTTTTGAGCATCTGCAATGTGCCAGCCTCTGTGCTAACTGCCAGGGTTCCATCAGATCAGATGTCCATATTTCCTACCCTCCTGGGCTGAAGGTCAGTATTTAGGATTTAGCTCAGGCCACATTTTCCTTTCTGAAGTATTTTCTTGATTATTTTTGTTCTGAATGGTCACTGACTCTTCTGCAATTGGGTAGTTCTTATATAGTGTGTAACTTGCAACTAGGACTGTATTAATTTTCAGAGAGGAGAGTATTGCCAGAGTTTAAGGCATGAAGAGTGTCAAGGCCTGGGACAGCCTGGAGAAGCTTTGTGGAGGAGGTGAGACTTGAGATGGGCCATGAGGAAGGGATATTTGAACTTGATAACTGAGATCAAGGAAAGATTTCAGACAGGGGCTAGCATGAGAGAAAGAGAGTAAGCCTAATAAAGGAAATCCTTTCTTCAAGTTATGATAGTTTTGTTTCTAAACTATTATTTTAGGAAACTGGTTAGGTTACAGTGTGGAGTCACCATGGAAGACCTTGCTTGTCAAAGGATGTACTCACTTGTCCTTTACTCAGATTTGTTGGTCATCAAATTTTAAATTTCAGAATAGCAATGACGCTAGGGGCTTCAGGACAGAAAACCCCCTTGAAACCAAGCCAGACTCTGGCCTTAAACTCTGGCAATACTCTCCTCTCTGAAAATTAATATAGTCCTAGTTGCAAGGTACACACTATATAAGAACTACCCAATTGCAGAAGAGTCAGTGACCATTCAGAACAAAAATAATCAAGAAAAGACTTCAGAAAGCACAGAAGCCTCTCTGTGTCCCCTGTTTCTTGTTTGTAGGAAATAAGCTTCAGCCTCCATGAACTTCCCTGAGTTCCAAAGGGCAGGTTCAAACAGTTGCTAACCAGGGAAGGGAGGTGATATAGAAACAAGGAAGGAGCAGCCAAGAAAGAATAGTGCAGCCTTGAGTCAGGGCCTTGGTTCCACCTCAAGGGATACACATAACAATATTGTTGAGCTCTTCTGTAGAACTAAATCCCCCAACAAATGGAAGATGTTAACTACTTGATGAAGCATTCTTCATTCCAGAGAGAAGGCCACAGTTTGATAACCTTTAAAACCACAAAATCTCATCAGGAGACCACCTGAGGCCAGAGTAAAGATACACTCTGATCTTTATCAGCAACCCTGCCCTTGGGACCTTGCTGTAAATCTCCTCACCAAATCCCCCAGATTGGAGACACAGTTTTTGAGTTCATGAGCCCGCTGTTTCCCCATTTGCCTGGCAAAGCAATAAAGCTATTGTTTTCTACTTTACCCAAAACTCTGTCTCCAAGATTCGATTTGGCACCAGTACCCAGAGGCCATGTTTTTGGCATCACAACCTCTGTTTGAACAATAACTTCTGCTTGCTATACTCATAAAATAGCTAGTTCCACTCACTGAACCACTCTAATGAATACAAAATTCTTTCCCACATTAAGCTAAAATCTGGCTCTTGATATTTTTCAGTCATTGAGCCTGTTTTTTCCTGGTAAAGCCATGCAGAGTAAGCTTGATTTCTCAACACAAGGGTTTATTAAATATTTGTAAAAATAGTATAGTGCACTTGGAAAATAACTTGAGTGATTCATTGCTTGAGTGATTCATTCATTCAAGGTGGGTTGAAATTGTAGCTTAAGACAATGACACAATCTGGAAAAACACAGGAAAGCAATATGGCAGGGTGTTAAAAGTTCAGGCTCTAGTCTTGATTTTAATCTTTGCTCCTCCATGTGCTGGCTCCTCCCCCAGCCTCAGTGAGGATTACAATAGTACCTACTTTAACATGCTGTTGAGAGGGTTAAATTAAATAATACACAAAAAGCACAGTGTGAAGTCTCTGGCTCATAATAAGTGTTGAGTGAAAGCTGAGAGAAAAATGGTTGTATAGTAAATGAGAACACTGGACAAAACACACTGTTATTTAAAACTTGGCTGACTGAAGACATCAGGGATGACTAGGCCCTATAGGAAAAATTGTGCCCAAGCTAAAGAGCAGACAAGTCAAGCCAACAGACAAAGCCCACTGAGGACACCTTTGCTTGCTTCCCATGCTGCTGGTAGATCACCCCATGTGCTGCATTAATAAGTGCTCTCTCTGATGTGGGCTTAAATGATGTAAGCAGTAGAGTAATAAATATGTCCCTGCAGAGAATATTTTGTGGTTTACAAAAGTACACCTCCCGCCATCTACTTAAAATTTCCCATACTTCTTTCCATCCTTCTTAGTTCTAACCTGTTGATTGACCTTAAATGATGTGTGTCTCTCTTTAAATTCCAGGTCTGTTCTGGAGTCATTTTTGGGCACCCTTGCTGAAGACTGTCAAAATGGTGACCCAGTGAGAAGGAAATGTTACATCCCCAAACCCCAGAACAAGGGGCATTTCCATGGTATATACTTTCAAAAACACTTTCCCATATGTTATCTCATTTGATCTTATAAAGTAATCTATAGTAGGTAGGTAGAGTATCTAAGGCTATTTCCATTCTCTAGATGAGGAAATTGATGCTCATAATGATGGGGGCCTGGGCCTACAGTGGGGTACAATGTGAACAGTAGGAAAATCTGGGGATTCAGAATGGTTGAGCACTGGTTTGGCTGTACTTCTTTGGGCTTTCATATTCTTATCTCTAAAATAAGCAGTTTTAACCTGATGATGGTCCCTTTAACTCTAATATTCCTTGATGATTACAAGTTCAACATTGTACAGCAGTTTAGAGTCCATGGCAGGACTAGAGCACAAGTGTCCCATGCCTAAACTCATGATGCCAAGCTGTTTTGTGATGTCCTATTATTCCCAGCCTTCCCACCTACTCATCACCCTGTTTCTACTTTAGCAATCATGAAGTAATCTCCCAGAATGATTGCGGATGTTGATAGGAAATTATTTCTCTTCCTCTCCCGTGTGTTCTGGCACATGGATATGTTAGGGCAATTGTCCCTGTTGTGATCATTATGCACTTAGCTATTTTTGTTCTAGTGCCCGGAAGGCTGTGGGGCATTGATGCCTAGTCAAAGAATTTACGGCCAATTTAGTCCACCTCAGTTAAGCTACACACTGAGCCAAATTGCAGAAAGCTGGTTTCTGTTTCCCTAAAATTTGTCATTCCTGGGAATTACCTTGGGCCATTGTGAGATCATACAGCAGACATGGACAAGAAAACCATTTACACTGAAACCAGGGTTCAAGGAGTTTCACCCATGATTTAGTGGCATTAAAGTGTAGATTTAAAACTCTGGACTGCTACTTACTAGCTGTTGAAACTTGGATAGATTATTCACCTCTCAGTGTTTCAGTTGCCTCATCTGCAAGATGGGTTTAACAATATGACCAACCTCATAAAAGAAACGGATGAGATAATACATGTTAAGTGTTAGAACAGTATAGTACATTGTAGGTGTTCCATATATACTAGCTATTATTATCATTTTAAGTCATTTTATTTTTCTTATTTTAAAATGATAAAAGATGAGATCCCAAATGTTCTCTTGCCCATGATCATGTCAGATTCAATAATGTAGTCTCAGTTAAAACTTAGCCATCCTAGGACTTCCCTGGTGGTGCAGTGGTTAAGAATCAGCCTGCCAATGCAGGAGACACGGGTTTGAGCCCTGGTCTAGGAAGATCCAACATGCCTCAGAGCAACTAAGCCCGTGCACCACAACTACTGAGCCTGCGTGCCACAACTACTGAAGCCCGTGCGCCTAGAGCCCATGCTCTGCAACAAGAGAAGCCACCGCATTGTGTACCACAACGAAGAGTAGCCCCCACTTGCCACAACTAGAGAAAGCCTGCGTACAGCAACGAAGACCCAACACAGCCAAAAATAAATAAATAAATACGTTCATTAAAACAAACAAACAAACAAAAAAACACAACAAAATTCAACCATCCCTGCTAATTTCTTTCCACTCCAGGTTTCCTTACACCATTTAAAAAATAACATCTTCCCATTTGGAGTTCAGGAAGTGTTTCTAAGCACTGTAAGATATAGATAAACCACTGTTAGCATGACATCCATCTATTTTTAAGGAAAGCATGTTCAATTAGTCACTTCCAAGGATCCTCCAGAAATTCTGTGTGCCACATTCCAGGTACAACTCTATTTCTGTTGCTCACTGTGATAATTGTGCCCACTTTGTCGGTTAAGAGCTGCCATGTGGAACCTGTCTTTCTGAGATACCATCATTCCAAGTGAAATTAGGGTGCCTGTGTCAATCGGAACATATCTCACCATCATCCCTGGCCTTCAAAGGACAAATATCACATAACTTCTTCAGAGTGGCAGTGTCCCCTTTCTTATACATTCCTCTATGTATCTTCTGGACCCTCCTGAGCACGTAGTTGGTGGAGGATGTGTGTTCAGATAGTGTATGATGTACAACTTTTACTTACTGGCCATATAACTTTGGACTCTACTGATTTAGAGTCCTTGGTTCTCAACAGAGGGATGCTTTCACCAGGGGAATCAATAATTTGATTGAACTGGAAGTTGAGGCTGACACACTTTTGGCACAGAACAAACAGACAAAGAACAAAGCTTATTTTACTGGTTAATTTGATTGATCCTGATTACGAAGAGGAAAAATAATTACTTCCCTACAATAGGACAGAACAGAATCTATCTGAAACTCAGGGATCTCTTAATGCTTTCATGTCAAATGTTAATGGAGACCTCAACAACCAAATATAGATAGATTCAGATCACTCAGGAATGACAGCTTGGTTTACCCCCAAATAAAGGATCCCCATCAATTGTGGGGCTGGCTGAGGCTAAGAAAAACAGGGAATAGTAATGATTAATGGAAGTTGTAATATCAAGTATGGCTGCATGACTAGTTACAGTTAAACATAATCTCTTACTCACTTGTTCCTCAACAATGTTACATGACAACAATACATTAAATATTTTCCCTTCTCCCATCTCACTATTTTACATAGGAATCATTGATTGTGGTTAATTTTTAAATTTAGTCTGTAGGTTGCAAAATAACTTAGAATTGTGATTTAACTACAAATAGAATCAACATCACCTGAAGATAAGAACAGTTAATTTTAGAGGTTTGTGTCAACCTTTTTTTGAGATGGTGAGAATATCATGATTTGCATAAAGGATGGTTGTGTCCTGTATGGTGTAAACATGATGTTATTGTCACTGTTTAGAAGATTAAATATGTGTAGAAGTGTATGACTAACCAAAAAGGATGGACTGTGCTAGTTTTTAAACTGCCTTTTCTCAGTCATAATTTACCCTTCTATATTCTGCTATATACTATTAGGGCTAAGAGTCTGCAAACCACATTTCCCGATCTCCATTGCTAACCAGGTTCCTATCAGGTTTTCCAATAGCTGAGACTGGTGGGGAGATCAAAAAGTAGAGAAAGAGAAAAGTTTCATAGAACAGTTGTTGACGTTAATATTTCTGTTTACCTTATTCATTTCTGTCTTGGGGCTTACCTTTGCATTAGCTATTCCCTTGGTTTGGATTATTATTCCCTTCAGTCTTCAGATGGTTGCTATCTTCTTGTCATTCAGATCTCAGTTTCAGTATCATGCCCTCAGAAAACCTTTGCCTGATCCCTTAATCCAAAATAGTCATTTTTTTTTTTTTTTTTTTTTTTGCAGTACACGGGCCTCTCACTGTTGTGGTGTCTCCCGTTCTGGAGCACAGGCTCTGGACGCACAGGCTCAGCGGCCATGGCTCACGGGCCTAGCCGCTCCGCGGCATGTGGGATCTTCCTGGACCGGGGCACGAACCCGTGTCCCCTGCATCGGCAGGCGGACTCTCAACCACTGCGCCACCAGGGAAGCCCTAGTGATTCTTTTTGATGACAGACATTCTGACCTTTGTGAGGTGATATCTCATTGTGGTTTTGATTTGCATTTTCCCTGATGATTAGCAATATTGAACATCTTTTCATCAGCCTGTTGGCCATCTGCATTTCCTCTTTGGAAAAATGTTTATTCAGTTCTTCTGCCCAGTTTTTATTGAGTTGTTTGTTTTTTTTGATGTTGAGGTGTATGAACTATTTACATATGTTGGATAGTAACTCCTTATTGGTCATACCCTTTGCAAATTATCTTCTCTCATTCAGCAGGATATCTTTTCATTTTGTTGATGGTTTACTTTGCTGTGAAAAAGCTTTTAAGCTTAATTAGGTCCCTTTTGTTTATTTTTGCTCTTATTTCCTTTGCTTTAGGAGACAGATCCAAAAAAATATATATCTCAGCGTTTTATGTCAGTGTGTTCTGCCTATGTTCTTCTCTAGGAGTTTTATAGTATCTGGTCTTACATTTAGGTCTTCAATCCACTTTGTTTATTTTCCTATATGGTGTTAGAGAATGTTTTAATTTCATTCTTTTACATGTAGCTGTCCAGTTTTCCTAGCACCATTTATTGAAGAGATTTTTCTCCATTTTATGTTCTTGCCTCCTTTGTCATAGATTAATTGACCAAGTGTGCAGATTTAATTCTGAGATCTCTATTCGTTTCCATTGATATATGTGAATAAAAGAACACAAATAACAAATGTTTGTGAGGACGTGGAGAAAAGGGAACACTTGTACACTGTTGATGGGGTTATAAATTAGTGCCTCCACTGTGCAAAACAGTATAGAGATTTCTCAAAAAGCTAAAAATAGAACTACCATATGACCAGCAATTGCACTCCTGAGTATATATCTGAAAACAAAACAAAACAAAACACTAATTTGCAAAGATATATGCACCTCAATGTTCATAGAGAATTATTTTCAATTGCCAAGGTATGAAAGCAACCTAAGTGTCTGTCAACAGATGAGTGGGTAAAGAAGATGTGATACACACACACACACACACACACACACACACACACAGTGGAATACTACTCAGCCATTAAAATATGATATTTTTCCTCTTGCAGTAACATGGATGGACTTGGATGGCACTATGCTAAGTGAAATAAGTCAGACAGAGAAAGACAAATACTGTATATCACTTATATGTGGAATATAAGAAATACACAAACTAGTGAATAAAACAAACAAAAAGAAGCAGACTCTCAGATATAGAAAAAAAAACCTAGTAGTTACCAGTGGGGAGAAGGAAACAGGGGGCAATATATGGGTAGGGGAGAAAAACGTGTTATCATGGGATTATATGGAATCACCTGTGTGAAACTTTTGAAAATTGCAAAGCACTATAGAATTTACAAGAATCTTTCATTCAATAAAAAAATTAAATTTCAAAGAAGAAGTAGAAAAAAAATTTCTCTTTACACAAGGAGTCAGCATTAATATTTCTTTCAACTTTTTGCCTCTGAATATTTTTCACAGTTGAAACATGGTGTATATAAAAATTTCTCTTGTGACTTTTTCACTCAAAATTGTAATGCCAGTATATTCTCTGCCATAAAATTTTGTAAATATTTTATTGGCTGTATAATTTTCCATATTATAAATAAGCTTGATTTTATACTACTATTTATCTATTGCTGACCATTTATATTGTTTCCAATATTTTCAGGACTATAAAGAGCTCTGAGATTAAAATAAAGAAAGAAATGAATAAATAAATAAAATATTAAAAAAAACTTTCCTAAGCATTAAAAAAAAAGTAGTCATTTTTTATCTTATTTTAATCTCTGCAAGGTGTTACCTAAAAACTGCATTCACCTCTTGGTGGGTGTTGAGCCAATAGACACAAACAAGCCAAAGTGTGGGAGAAGGAAGGATTTATTATTACTTGTAGCAAGTAAGGAGAACACTGGGATCTTTCCCAAAGCAGTGTTTTCCTGAACAACAAAACTGGCGAAGCTTTAAGCTAAGGGTATTTGCACGTTCATTAGAGGACTTGAGCAGAGGGGATTTCAGCATAGAATTGGGGCAAAAGTCAACAGAGTCCAAGCTGTAGCTGACTGAAGTCAGAAGGGTCAACATCATAATTCCATCCTCCACCTGGGTGTGGGCCTTAGCTCCTGAAGAACTCAAAGATATATTATTATGTATGTTCCTTGAGGAACCAGGACCCTGCCCCAAAGCTGCACTATTGTTTCTTGACTGCTCCTCCCTTGTTTCTGCATCCCCTCCTTTAAATCATTAATTAGTGAGACCCGTTCAAGGGCAAGCATTGTGGCCAGGCTTAGATCACAAAATGGTTTAGGTTAAAATGGGTTCTCTTATGTCAAGAAAGCCATTCCTTGGTCATTTCTCTGGGGACCCCCCTAAACTATCTGCTTACAAAGGCAGTTATCATTATCTGACAAATATTTACTTACATACCAATCCATTTATATTCATTAGAATAAAAGCTCCACGTGAATAGGGAGTTCCTTCCCACTTCCCTCCTTCCCTTCCTCCCTCCCCTTTTCTCTTTCCTTCTTTCTTTCTTTCTTTCTTTCTTTCTTTCTTTCTTTCTTTCTTCCTTCCTTCCTTCCTTCCTTTCTTTCTTTCTTCTTTCTTTCTTTCTTTCTTTCAACAATGCCTCATAAAAACTGTGTACTCAGTGAAGATTTGGTGAGTTAGTTACTAAAATAAACAATAATTTTCCTTTCCTATTACTTTCCATTTCTCTAGGTTAAATTAACTTCAAATATTCCTTAGGGTAGCAAGGCAAAAATTTTCATTTCTTTTGTTATAGGATTCAAAAAGTAGGAAACTAGCCCGGAGGAAGATGGCGGAAGAGTAAGACGCGGAGACCACCTTCCTCCCCACAGATACATCAGAAATTCATCTACACGTGGAACAACTCCTACAGAACACCTACTGAACGCTGACAGAAGACCTCAGACCCCCCAAAAAGCAAGAAACTCCCCACATACCTGGGTAGGACAAAAGAAAAAAGAATAAACAGAGACAAAAGGATAGGGATGGGACCTGCACCAGTGGGAGGGAGCCGTGAAGGAGGAAAGGTTTCCACACACTAGAAGCCCCTTCGTGGGCGGAGACTGCAGGTGGCAGAGGGGGAAAGCTTCGGAGTAGTGGAGGAGAGCACAGCAACAGGGGTGTGGAGGGCAAAGCTGAGAGATTCCGGCACAGAGGATCAGTGCCCTCAGGCACACACCAGCCCGAGAGGCTTGTCTGCTCGGCTGCCGGGGCGGGTGGGGCTGGTAGCTGAGGCTCGGGTATCGGCTTTCAGTCGGAGCGCAGGGAGAGGACTGGGGCTGGCGGCAGGAAGAGAGCCTGAAAGTGTTAGTGCACCATGGCTAGCCCGGAGGGAGTCCAGGGAAAAAGTCTGGAGCCGCCGAAGAGGCAAGAGACTTTTTCTTCCCTTTTGTTTCCTGGTGTGCGAGGAGAGGGCATTAAGAGAGCTGCTTAAAGAAGCACCAGAGGGCTTCCCTGGTGGCGCAGTGGTTGAGAGTCCGCCTGCCGATGCAGGGGGACGCGGGTTCGTGCCCCGGTCTGGGAAGATCTCACATGCCGTGTCTGGGCCCGTGAGCCATGGCCGCTGAGCCTGCTCGTCCGGAGCCTGTGCTGCACAACGGGAGAGGCCACAAAAGCGAGAGGCCCGCATACCGCAAAAAAAAAAAAAAAAAAAAAGAAGCACCAGAGACGGGCGTGAGCCGCGGCTAAAGGCACGGACCCCGGAGACGGGCGTGGGACGCTGGGGCTGCTGCTGCTGCTGCCGCCACAAGGCCTGTGTGCGAGCGCAGGTCACTGTCCACCCCACCTTCCGGGGAGCCTGTGCACCCCACCACTGCCAGGGTCCCGGGACCCAGGGACGGCTTTCCCGGGAAAGCGCACGGAGCGCCTCGCGGAATGTCACATTGGCCTCTGCTGCCGCAGGCCCGCCCCACACTGTGCGCCCCTCCCTCCCCTCTGCCTGAGTGAGCCAGAGCCCAAATCAGCGTCTCCTTTAAACCCGTCCTGTCTGAGCAAAGAACGGATGCCCTCCGGCGACCTACACGCAGAGGCGGGGCCAGGTCCAAGGCTGAGACCCGGGAGCTGTGAGAGCAGAGAAGAGACAGGGAAATCTCTCTGTGCAGCCTCGGAGGCAGCAGAGTAAAGCTCCACGGTCCACTTGATGTGCCCTGTGTCTGTGCAGTGCATGAATGGACAGCGAATCATCCCAAATTGAGGAGTTGGACTTTGAGGACAAGATTTAAGACTTTCCCCCCTTTTCCTCTTTTTACAAGGAATTATCCCAAATTAAGGAGGTGGACTTTGAGAGCAAGATTTTCGATTTTTCCCCCTGCTCTCTTTTTGTGAATGTGTATGTGTATGCTTCTGTGTGAGATTTTCTCTGTATAGCTTTGCTTCCACCATAGGTCCCAGGGTTCTATCTGTCCGTTTTTTTTCAATAATTACTTTTTAATTTTAATAACACTATAATATTTTATACTTTATTCTATTTTACTTTACCTGCTTTTTCTTTTTTTCCTACCTTCCCTTCCTCCCTCCCTCCACCCCTCCTTTCCTTCTTTCTCTCTTTCGTTCCTCCCTCCTTCCCTACTTCCTTTCACTCTTCCTTTTTCTTTCCTCCCTCCCTCCTGTCTTTCTTTCCTTCCTCCCTCCCTCCCACCCTTCTTGCTTTCACTCTTTCTTTTTCTTTCCTTCCTCGCTCCCTCCCTCCTGTCTTTCTTTCTTTCTTTCTTTCCTTACTCCCTCTCTCCCTCCCTTACTCCATTCACTCATTCTTTTTCTTTCCTTCCTCCCTCCCTCCTTTCTTTCTTTCCGTCCTTGCTCCCTCCCTCCCTCCTTTCTTTCTTCCTTCCTTCCTTCCTTTCTTTCCTTCTTCCTTTCTTTACCTCTCCCTTTCTTTCTTCTACTAATTCTTTCTTTCTACTTTTTCTCCCTTTTATTGTGAGCCAGGTAGATGAAAGGCTCTTGGTGCTGCAGCCAGGAGTCAGTGCTGTGCCTCTGAGGTGGGAGAGCCAACTTCAGGACACGGGTCCACAAGAGACCTCCCAGCTCCACATAATATCAAGCGGCGAAAATCTCCCAGAGATCTCCATCTCAACACCAGCACCCAGCTTCAGTCAACGACCAGCAAGCTACAGTGCTGGTCACCCTATGCCAAGCAACTAGCAAGGCAGGAACACAACCCCACCCATTAGCAGAGAGGCTACCTAAAAACATAATAAGGCCACAGGCACCCCAAAACACACCACCAGACGTGGACCTGTCCACCAGAAAGACAAGATCGAGCCTCAACCACCAGAACACAGGCACTAGTCCCCCACACCAGGAAGCCTACACAACCTACCGAAACGACCTTAGCCACTGGGGACAGACACCAAAAACAACAGGAACTACGAATCTGCAGCCTGCAAAAAGGAGAGCCCAAACACAGTAACATAAGCAAAATGAGAAGACAGAAAAACACACAGCAGGTGAAGGAGCAAGATAAAAACCTACCAGACCTAACAAATGAAGAGGTAATAGGCAGTCTACCTGAAAAAGAATTCAGAATAATGATAGTAAAGCTGATCCAAGATTCTATTTCCAAGATCCAAAATCTTGGAAATAGAATAGACAAAATGCAAGAAACAGTTAACAAGGACCTAGAAGAACTAAAGATGAATCAAGCATCGATTAAAAACACAAGAAATGAAATGAAAAATACTCTAGATGGGATCAATAGCAGAATAACTGAGGCAGAAGAACGGATAAGTGAGGTGGAAGATAAAAGAGTGGAAATAACTGATGCAGAGCAAAATAAAGAAAAAAGAATGAAAAGAACAGAGGACAGTCTCAGAGACCTCTGGGACAACATTAAACGCACCAACATTCGAATTATAGGGGTTCCAGAAGAAGAAGAGAAAAAGAAAGGGACTAAGAAAATATTTGAAGAGATTATAGTTGAAAATTTCCCTAATATGGGAAAGGAAATAGTTAATCAAGTCCAGGAGGCACAGAGAGTCCCATACAGAATAAATCCAAGGAGAAATACGCCAAGACACATATTAATCAAACTGTCAAAAATTAAACACAAAGAAATCATATTAAAAGCAGCAAGGCAAAAACAACAAGTAACACACAAGGGACTCCCCATCAGGATAACAGCTGATCTCTCAGCAGAAACTCTACAAGCCAGAAGGGAGTGGCAGGACATAATTAAAGTGATGAAGGAGAGAAACCTGTAACCAAGATTACTCTACCCAGCAAGGATCTCATTCAGATTTGATGGAGAAATTAAAACGTTTACAGACAAGCAAAAGCTGAGAGAGTTCAGCACCACCAAACCAGCTTTACAACAAATGCTAAAGGAACTTCTCTAGGCAAGAAACACAACAGAAGGAATATACCTACAATAAGGAACCCAAAGCAATTAAGGAAATGGGAATAGGAACATACATATCAATAATTACCTTAAATGTAAATGGAATAAATGCTCCCACCAAAAGACACAGATTGGCTGAATGGATACAAAAACAAGACCCATATATATGCTGTCTACAAGAGACCCACTTCAGACCTAGAGACACATACAGACTGAAAGTAAGGGGATGGAAAAAGATATTCCATGCAAATGGAAATCAAAAGAAAGCTGGAGTAGCAATTCTTATATCAGACAAAATAGACTTTAAAATAAAGACTATTAGAAAAGACAAAGAAGGACACTACATAATGATCAAGGGATCGATCCAAGAAGAAGATATAACAATTGTAAATATTTATGCACCCAACATAGGAGCATCTCAATACATAAGGCAAATACTAAAAGCTATAAAATGGGAAATCGACAGTAACACACTCATAGTAGGGGACTTTAACACCCCACTTTCACCAATGGACAGATCATCCAAAATGAAAATAAATAAGGAAACACAAGCTTTAAATGATACATTAAACAAGATGGACTTAATTGATATTTATAGGACATTCCATCCAAAAACAACAGAATATACATTTTTCTCAAGTGCTCATGGAACATCCTTCAGGATAGATCATATCTTGGGTCACAAATCAAGCCTTGGTAAATTTAAGAAAATTGAAATTGTATCAAGTATCTTTTCCGACCACAGTGCTATGAGACTAGACATCAATTACAGGAAAAGATCTGTAAAAAATACAAACATATGGAGGCTGAACAATACACTACTCAATAACGAAGTGATCACTGAAGAAATCAAAGAGGAAATAAAAAAATACCTAGAAACAAATGACAATGGAGACAGGACGACCCAAAACCTATGGGACGCAGCAAGAGCAGTTCTAAGGGGGAAGTTTATAGCAATACAATCCCACCTTAAGAAACAGGAAACATCTCGAGTAAACAACCTGACCCTGCACCTAAAGCAATTAGAGAAAGAAGAACAAAAAAACCCCAAAGTTAGCAGAAGGAAAGAAATCATAAAGATCAGATCAGAAATAAATGAAAAAGAAATGAAGGGAATGATAGCAAAGATCAATAAAACTAAAAGCTGGTTCTTTGAGAAGATAAACAAAATTGACAAACCATTAGCCAGACTCATCAAGAAAAGAAGGGAGAAGACTCAAATCAATAGAATTAGAAATGAAAAAGGAGAAGTAACAACTGACACTGCAGAAATACAAAGGATCATGAGAGATTACTACAAGCAACTCTATGCCAATAAAATGGACAACCTGGAAGAAATGGACAAATGCTTAGAAATGCACAACGTGCCAAGACTGAATCAGGAAGAAATAGAAAATATGAATAGGCCAATCACAAGCACTGAAATTGAAACTGTGATAAAAAATCTTCCAACAAACAAAAGCCCAGGACCAGATGGCTTCACAGGCGAATTTTATCAAACATTTAGAGAAGAGCTAACACCCATTGTTCTCAAACTCTTCCAAACAATTTCAGAGGAAGGAACACTCCCAAGCTCATTCTACGAGGCCACCATCACCTTGATACCAAAACCAGACAAGGATGTCACAAAGAAAGAAAACTACAGGCCAATATCACTGATGAACATAGATGCAAAAATCCTCAACAAAATACTAGCAAACAGAATCCAACAGCACATTAAAAGGATCATACACCATGATCAAGTGGGGTTTATTCCAGGAATGCAAGGATTCTTCAATATATGCAAATCAATCAACGTGATACACCATATTAACAAATTGAAGGAGAAAAACAATATGATCATCTCAATAGATGCAGAGAAATCCTTAAACAAAATTCAACACCCATTTATGATAAAAACCCTGCAGAAAGTAGGCATAGAGGGAACTTTCCTCAACATAATAAAGGCCATATATGACAAACCCACAGCCAGCATTTTCCTCAATGGTGAAAAACTGAAACCATTTCCGCTAAGATCAGGAACAAGACAAGGCTGCCCACTCTCACCACTCTTATTCAACATAGTTTTGGAAGTTTTAGCCACAGCAATCAGAGAAGAAAAGGAAATAAAAGGAATCCAAATTGGAAAAGAAGAAGTAAAGCTGTCACTGTTTGCAGATGACATGATACTATACATAGAGAATCCTAAAGATGCTACCAGACAACTACTAGAGCTAATCAATGAATTTGGTAATGTAGCAGGATACAATATTAATGCACAGAAATCTCTGGCATTCCTGTACACTAATGATGAAAAATCTGAAAATGAAATCAAGAAAACACTCCCATTTACCATTGCAACAAAAAGAATAAAATATCTAGGAATAAACCTACCTAAGGAGACAAAAGACCTGTATGCAGAAAATTATAAGACACTGATGAAAGAAATTAAAGATGATACAAATAGATGGAGAGATATACCATGCTCCTGGATTGGAAGAATCAATATTGTGAAAATGACTCTACTACCCAAAGCAATCTACAGATTCAATGCAATCCCTATCAAACTACCACTGGCATTTTTCACAGAAGTAGAACAAAAAATTTCAAAATATTTTTGGAAAAACAAAAGACCCCAAATAGCCAAAGCAATCTTGAGAACGAAAAACGGAGCTGGAGGAATCAGGCTCCCTGACTTCAGACTATACTACAAAGCTACAGTAATCAACACAGTGTGGTACTGGAACAAAAACAGAAAGATAGATCAGTGGAACAGGATAGAAAGCCCAGAGATAAACTCAAGCACATATGGTCACCTTATCTTTGATAAAGGAGGCAGGAATGTACAGTGGAGAAAGGACAGCCTCTTCAATAAGTGGTGCTGGGAAAACTGGACAGGGACATTTAAAAGTATGAGATTAGATCACTCCCTAACACCATACACAAAAATAAGCTCAAAATGGATTAAAGACCTAAATGTAAGGCCAGAAACTCTCAAACTCTTAGAGGAAAACATAGGCAGAACACACTATGACATAAATCACAGCAAGATCCTTTTGGACCCACCTCCTAGAGAAATGGAACTAAAAACAAAGATAAACAAATGGGACCTAATGAATCTTCAAAGCTTTTGCACAGCAAAGGAAACCATAAACAAGACCAAAAGACAACCCTCAGAATGGGAGAAAATATTTGCAAATGAAGCAACTGACAAAGGATTAATCTCCAAAATTTATAAGCAGCTCATGCAGCTCAATAGCAAAAAAACAAACAACCCAATCCAAAAATGGGCAGAAGACTTAAATAGGCATTTCTCCAAAGAAGATATACAGACTGCCAACAAACACATGAAAGAATGCTCAACATCATTAATCATTAGAGAAATGCAAATCAAAACTACAATGAGATATCATCTCACACCAGTCAGAATGGCCATCATCAAGAAATCTAGAAACAATAAATGCTGGAGAGGGTGTGGAGAAAAGGGAACCGTCTTGCACTGCTGGTGGGAATGTGAATTGGTACAGCCACTATGGAGATCAGTATGGAGGTTCCTTAAAAAACTACAAATAGAACTACCATATGACCCAGCAATCCCACTACTAGGCATATACCCTGAGAAAACCATAATTCAAAAAGAGACATGTACCAAAATGTTCATTGCAGCTCTATTCACAATAGCCCGGAGATGCAAACAACCTAAGTGTCCATCATCGGATGAATGGATAAAGAAGATGTGGCACATATATACAATGGAATATTACTCAGCCATAAAAAGAAACGAAACTGAGCTATTTGTAATGAGGTGGATAGACCTAGAGTCTGTCATACAGAGTGAAGTAAGTCAGAAAGAGAAAGACAAATACCATATGCTAACACATATATATGGAATTAAAAAAAAATGTCATGAAGAACCTAGGGGTAAAATGGGAATAAAGACACAGACCTACTTGAGAATAGACTTGAGGATATGGGGAGGGAGAAGGGTAAGCTGTGACAAAGCGAAAGAGAGCCATGGACATATATACACTACCAAACGTAAGGTAGATAGATAGTGGGAAGCAGCCGCAGAGCACAGGGAGATCAGCTCGGTGCTCTGTGACCGCCTGGAGTGATGGGATGGGGAGGTTGGGAGGGAGAGAGGTGCATGAGGGAAGGGATGTGGGAACAGATGTATATGTATGACTGATTCACTTTGTTATAAAGCAGAAACTAATTAAAAAAATAAAAAAAAAGCAAGTTCTAGAGATCTGTTGCACAACAATGTGACTGTATATAACATTGTTGAACTGTACATTAAAAGTTGTTAAGATGGGGGCTTCCCTGGTGGCGCAGTGGTTGAGAGTCCGCCTGCCGATGCAGGGGACGCAGGTTCGTGCCCCAGTCCGGGAAGATCCCACATGCCGCGGAGTGGCTGGGCCCGTGAGCCATGGCCGCTGAGCCTGCGCGCCCGGAGCCTGTGCTCCACAACGGGAGAGGCCACAACAGTGAGAGGCCCACGTACTGCAAAAAAAAAAAAAAAAAAAAAAAAGTTGTTAAGATGGTAAAAAAAAAAAAAGCAGGAAACACGTCTACTTCCGCCTATGATGGTATAGTTGGTACCAAAAAGAAACCTTCCACCAAGAAATTTATGAGTTAGATCTGGGGGTTGGGAGAAGAAAAGCAGTTCTTTGAAAACATTAGAAAGCATCTAAGGCAACCAGGCATTAAGGTCCAAGATCTTGAAGAGAAATGAATTTCATTGAAGTGAGTTTGGCATTTATGGCTGCATTTTCCTCCTCAGGGCCTTTGTTGATTCACAGATTATGGCACCAAAGCCAAACAGAAAATGACAGTCTAGCACTTTTGGCAGCCTCACAGGGTTAGGGAGACAGAGTTCAGAGCAATCAAGACAGCCATTATTTGAAGGGAAAGATCTCATAGAAAAGGAAATGACAGAGATGAACCTGAATCTTTTTTGGAAAATTTTCCAAGACATTTGTTGTCTCCAAAATAGTGCTTGTAGGGGGGGAAAACTCTCAAAAATTATGCAAAAATCTGCTGCTAAGAGGTCAAAAATTTAGCAGAGATTTTACAGTCTCATGATACTAGGGTGTCAAGGCTTAACATTCAGAGCCAATCAAGGAAGAGCCACCCTCATGAACACCCCAGGCTTTGTGATGAGATATCTGAAAGTGTTACACCCAAGAAGTAAAGGTTAATTTGAAATAGGCAACCCCCAACTGGATCAAGCTTATAGCCAACACTGTCTACTTGAAGAAAGACAACATCATATAGAGTCACTATAATTTTTTACAAGAAATACCCAGTATTCAATCAAAAGTTACCAAGTAAGCCAAGAAACAAGGCTAAATGACTGAAAAACAAAAGCAAAAATGGAAAATAGATATTCACAATTTAGAAAGATCAGATATGGTCTTCAAAATAATTATAATTAATACATGTAAGATAAAACTATAGATAATGTAATCAAAGAATTGGGATCTATAAAACAGAATGAAATGGACATTAGAACTGAAAAGTACAATAACTAGATTTAAGAATTTAATAAATTGATGTGTTTTACAAACAGGGAAACAGACTAGAGAATTAGAGAACAACAAATAGATATTAGAACAAACCTAGACTGAAGCACAAAGAGAAAAAAAGAATATAAAATCCAGAAAGTATTGTAAGAGACATATGTGCTATGGTGAAGAGGTCTAACATATACTGTTATTTCAGAAGGAGAGAAAAGAGAGTAGGATAGAAGGAATATGTGAAGAGATAATGTCCAAAAATTTCCCCAAATTTGTTAAAGACATCAAATCCTACATTCCAAAGTGCTCTAGTCCTCAGGTAGGTTAACTGCTTTGTGCTAATGGTGCATTGACATTTCTGACCAGCATAATAGGCAAGAAAAATGTAGAGAAAACCATACCTTGTGTATTAGTTTCCAAGGGCTGCTGTAACAGTACCACAAACTGGGTGGCTTAAGACAATGGAAACACTGTCTTACAGTTCTGGGAGCCATAAGTCTGAAATTAAGGTGTTGGAAGGGAAGGATCTGTTTCATGCCTCTCTCCAGTCTTCTGGTAGCTTCAGGTACTCTTTGGCAGGTAGATGCATTTTTATAACACTCCTTCTTCACGTAGAATTCTCTCTGTGTGTGTTCACGTCACCCACCCTCTGTCTCTGTGCTCAAATCTCCTCTTTTTGTAAGGACACCAGTCATATTGGATTAAGACCCTAAATATCTCATTTTAGGAGATGTAAAGTAAAGTAAAGACCATACCCAAGTGAAATCATGTTCTGAGGTATTAGGGATAAGGACTTGAGCATATCTTTATTGGGGGATACAATTCATCCCATAATACTTGATATATAATAGTAAAACTGCAGAAAACTAAAGATAAGAGAAAAATTTCAAAGCAGCCAGAGACTAACACAGCTTACTTTCAAAGTAGTAACAGTAAGACAGAAGCCATCCTCAGAAAAGCAGTGGAATGACATCGGAAAGAAAATAACTCTCAATTTAGAAGTTTAAACCCATCAAAAACCCTTCAAAAATAAATGTGAAATAAAAATTCTTTTAGGCAAATAAGACCTGAGACATCTATTACTAGCAGATTGGTATGAAAAGAAATACTAAACAGAGTTTTTGAAACAGGAAAATGCTTGTAGAGAGAAATAAAGAACACTGGAAAGGGTAAATATGTGGGTAATTCTAATAAATATTTATTGTTTAAAATGATATGAGGTTTGAAATATATATGAATGGAAAATTCATGAAAACATTAACACAGGAGAGGGAGAAGAGTATATTTAGTTAATATCTTAGTAAGTTTTTAACATTTTATACACTTTTAAATACACTAAACAAGGAATGGTGCATGTTGTAATACCTAGGATAACCACTAAATTATTTTAATTATTATTAAAATGGAACAAATTGAGATGTCAATAGTTATATTTAATGTAAATAGAATAAATAGTCCAACAAAAGATTAAGACTTGCAGACTAGATTAAAAACAAATTAGTGTAAAAAACCTATAAGTAACAACAACAATACCTAGCAGCAAATTATGGCTTCCAGTCCCATTCTCTACGGAAGGGAACCAGGACGTTTTGGGAAAATGGCTGATCCCATGACCAGGGAAGGAAAGTATGATAAACCTGAAACATCTTGCTGTGTAAGAAAGTAGAGAAGTGCTTAAGGAATAATGGTGACATATCAAATGGACACAGAGCCAGCTTGAGGGGCTCCTACTTGTCAAATCTGAGACAATTTAAGCTCATAATTAATAATGATGGTGAACTATAAGCAATTTTTTTTTTTTTTAGTTTCTGCTTTATAACAAAGTGAATCAGTCATACATATACATCTGTTCCCACATCCCCTCCCTCATGCATCTCCCTCCCTCCCACCCTCCCCATCCCACCCCTCCAGGCGGTCACAAAGCACCGAGCTGATCTCCCTGTGCTCTGCGGCTGCTTCCCACTATCTATCTACCTTACGTTTGGTAGTGTATATATGTCCATGCCTCTCTTTCCCTTTGTCACAGCTTACCCTTCCCCTTCCCCATATCCTCAAGTCCATTCTCAAGTAGGTCTGTGTCTTTATTCCCGTTTTACCCCTAGGTTCTTCATGACATTTTTTTTTTTAAATTCCATATATATGTGTTAGCATACGGTATTTGTCTTTCTCTTTCTGACTTACTTCACTCTGTATGACAGACTCTAGGTCTATCCACCTCATTACAAATAGCTCAGTTTTGTTTCCTTTTATGGCTGAGTAATATTCCATTGTATGTATGTGCCACATCTTCTTTATCCATTCATCCGATGATGGACACTTAGGTTGTTTCCAGCTCCGGGCTATTGTGAATAGAGCTGCAATGAACATTTTGGTACATGTCTCTTTTTGAATTATGGTTTTCTCAGGGTATATGCCTAGTAGTGGGATTGCTGGGTCATATGGTAGTTCTATTTTTAGTTTTTTAAGGAACCTCCATACTGTTCTCCATAGTGGCTGTGCCAATTCACATTCCCACCAGCAGTGCAAGAGTGTTCCCTTTTCTCCACACCCTCTCCAGCATTTATTGTTTCTAGATTTCTTGATGATGGCCATTCTGACTGGTGTGAGATGATATCTCATTGTAGTTTTGATTTGCATTTCTCTAATGATTAATGATGTTGAGCATTCTTTCATGTGTTTGTTGGCAGTCTGTATATCTTCTTTGGAGAAATGCCTATTTAAGTCTTCTGCCCATTTTTGGATTGGGTTGTTTGTTTTTTTGCTATTGAGCTGCATGAGCTGTTTATAAATTTTGGAGATTAATCCTTTGTCAGTTGCTTCATTTGCAAATATTTTCTCCCATTCTGAGGGTTGTCTTTTGGTCTTGTTTATGGTTTCCTTTGCTGTGCAAAAGTTTTGAAGTTTCATTAGGTCCCATTTGTTTATCTTTGTTTTTATTCCCATTTCTCTAGGGGGTGGGTCCAAAAGGATCTTGCTGTGATTTATGTCATAGAGTGTTCTACCTATGTTTTCCTCTAAGAGTTTGATAGTTTCTGGCCTTACATTTAGGTCTTTCATCCATTTTGAGCTTATTTTTGTGTATGGTGTTAGGGAATGATCTAATCTCATAGTTTTACATGTCCCTGTCCAGTTTTCCCAGCACCACTTATTGAAGAGGCTGTCCTTTCTCCACTGTACATTCCTGCCTCCTTTATCAAAGATAAGTTGGCCATATGTGCGTGGGTTTATCTCTGGGCTTTCTATCCTGATCCACTGATCTATCTTTCTGTTTTTATGCCAGTACCACACTGTCTTAATTACTGTAGCTTTGTAGTATAGTCTGAAGTCAGGCAGCCTGATTCCTCCAGCTCCGTTTTTCGTTCTCAAGATTGCTTTGGCTATTCGGGGTCTTTTGTTTTTCCAAACAAATTTTGAAATTTTTTGTTCTACTTCTGTGAAAAATGCCAGTGGTAGTTTGATAGGGATTGCATTGAATCTGTAGATTGCTTTGGGTAGTAGAGTCATTTTCACAATATTGATTCTTCCAATCCAGGAGCATGGTATATCTCTCCATCTATTTATATCATCTTTAATTTCTTTCATCAGTGTCTTATAATTTTCTGCATACAGGTCTTTTGTCTCCTTAGGTAGGTTTATTCCTAGATATTTTATTCTTTTTGTTGCAATGGTAAATGGGAGTGTTTTCTTGATTTCATTTTCAGATTTTTCATCATTAGTGTACAGGAATGCCAGAGATTTCTGTGCATTAATTTTGTATCCTGCTACTTTACCAAATTCATTGATTAGCTCTAGTAGTTTTTCGGTAGCATCTTTAGGATTCTCTATGTATAGTATCATGTCATCTGCAAACAGTGACAGCTTTACTTCTTCTTTTCCGATTTGGATTCCTTTTATTTCCTTTTCTTCTCTGATTGCTGTGGCTAAAACTTCCAAAACTATGTTGAATAAGAGTGGTGAGAGTGGGCAGCCTTGTCTTGTTCCTGATCTTAGTGGAAATGGTTTCAGTTTTTCACCGTTGAGGACAATGTTGGCTGTGGGTTTGTCATATATGGCCTTTATTATGTTGAGGAAAGTTCCCTCTATGCCTACTTTCTGCAGGGTTTTTATCATAAATGGGTGTTGAATTTTGTCAAAAGCTTTCTCTGCATCTATTGAGATGATCATATGGTTTTTCTCCTTCAACTTGTTAATATGGTGTATCACATTGATTGATTTGCGTATATTGAAGAATCCTTGCATTCCTGGAATAAATCCCACTTGATCATGGTGTATGATCCTTTTAATGTGCTGTTGGATTCTGTTTGCTAGTATTTTGTTGAGGATTTTTGCATCTATGTTCATCAGTGATATTGGCCTGTAGTTTTCTTTCTTTGTGACATCCTTGCCTGGTTTTGGTATCAAGGTGATGGTGGCCTCGTAGAATGAGTTTGGGAGTGTTCCTTCCTCTGATATTGTTTGGAAGAGTTTGAGAAGGATGGGTGTTAGCTCTTCTCTAAATGTTTGATAGAATTCGCCTGTGAAGCCATCTCGTCCTGGGCTTTTGTTTGATGGAAGATTTTTAATCACAGTTTCAATTTCAGTGCTTGTGAGTGGTCTATTCATATTTTCTATTTCTTCCTGAGTCAGTCTTGGTAGGTTGTGCATTTCTAAGAATTTGTCCATTTCTTCCAGGTTGTCCATTTTATTGGCATAGAGTTGCTTATAGTAATCTCTCATGATCTTTTGTATTTCTGCAGTGTCAGTTGTTACTTCTCCTTTTTCATTTCTAATTCTACTGATTTGAGTCTTCTCCCTTCTTTTCTTGATGAGTCTGGCTAATGGTTTGTCAATTTTGTTTATCTTCTCAAAGAACCAGCTTTTAGTTTGGTTGATCTTTGCTATCGTTTCCTTCATTTCTTTTTCATTTCTGATCTGATCTTTATGATTTCTTTCCTTCTGCTAACTTTGGGGGTTTTTTGTTCTTCTTTCTCTAATTGCTTTAGGTGCAGGGTCAGGTTGTTTACTCGAAATGTTTCCTGTTTCTTAAGGTGGGATTGTATTGCTATAAACTTCCCCCTTAGAACTGCTCTTGCTGCGTCCCATAGGTTTTGGGTCGTCGTGTCTCCATTGTCATTTGTTTCTAAGTATTTCTTAATTTCCTCTTTGATTTCTTCAGTGATCACTTCATTATTGAGTAGTGTATTGTTTAGCCTCCATGTGTTTGTATTTTTTACAGATCTTTTCCTGTAATTGATGTCTAGTCTCATAGCATTGTGGTCAGAAAAGATACTTGATACAATTTCAATTTTCTTAAATTTACCAAGGCTTGATTTGTGACCCAAGATATGATCTATCCTGGAGAATGTTCCATGAGCACTTGAGAAAAATGTGTATTCTGTTATTTTTGGGTGGAATGTCCTATAAATATCAATTAAGTCCATCTTGTTTAATGTATCATTTAAAGCTTGTGTTTCCTTATTTATTTTCATTTTGGATGATCTGTCCATTGGTGAAAGTGGGGTGTTAAAGTCCCCTACTATGATTGTGTTACTGTCGATTTCCCCTTTTATGGCTGTTAGTGTTTGCCTTATGTATTGAGGTGCTCCTATGTTGGGTGCATAAATATTTACAATTGTTATATCTTCTTCTTGGATCGATCCCTTTATCGTTATGTAGTGTCCTTCTTTGTCTCTTCTAATAGTCTTTATTTTAAAGTCTATTTTGTCTGATATAAGAATTGCTACTCCAGCTTTCTTTTGATTTCCATTTGCATGGAATATCTTTTTCCATCCCCTTACTTTCAATCTGTATGTGTCTCTAGGTCTGAAGTGGGTCTCTTGTAGACAGCATATATATGGGTCTTGTTTTTGTATCCATTCAGCCAATCTGTGTCTTTTGGTGGGAGCATTTAGTCCATTTACATTTAAGGTAATTATTGATATGTATGTTCCTATTCCCATTTCCTTAATGGCTTTGGGTTCGTTATTGTAGGTATAGTCCTTCTGTTGTGTTTCTTGCCTAGAGAAGTTCCTTTAGCATTTGTTGTAAAGCTGGTTTGGTGGTGCTGAACTCTCTCAGCTTTTGCTTGTCTGTAAACGTTTTAATTTCTCCATCAAATCTGAATGAGATCCTTGCTGGGTAGAGTAGTCTTGGTTGCAGGTTTTTCTCCTTCATCACTTTAATTATGTCCTGCCACTCCCTTCTGGCTTGTAGAGTTTCTGCTGAGAGATCAGCTGTTAACCTGATGGGGATTCCCTTGTGTGTTATTTGTTGTTTTTCCCTTGCTGCTTTTAATATGATTTCTTTGTGTTTAATTTTTGACAGTTTGATTAATATGTGTCTTGGCGTATTTCTTCTTGGATTTATTCTGTATGGGACTCTCTGTGCCTCCTGGACTTGATTAACTATTTCCTTTCCCATATTAGGGAAGTTTTCAACTATAATCTCTTCAAATATTTTCTCAGTCCCTTTCTTTTTCTCTTCTTCTTCTGGAACCCCTATAATTCGAATGTTGGTGCGTTTAATGTTGTCCCAGAGGTCTCTGAGACTGTCCTCTGTTCTTTTCATTCTTTTTTCTTTATTTTTCTCTGCATCAGTTATTTCCACTATTTTATCTTCCACCTCACTTATCCGTTCTTCTGCCTCAGTTATTCTGCTATTGATCCCATCTAGAGTATTTTTCATTTCATTTATTGTGTTTTTAATCGATGCTTGATTCATCTTTAGTTCTTCTAGGTCCTTGTTAACTGTTTCTTGCATATTGTCTATTCTATTTCCAAGATTTTGGATCTGGGAAATAGAATCTTGGATCAGCTTTACTATCATTATTCTGAATTCTTTTTCAGGTAGACTGCCTATTACCTCTTCATTTGTTAGGTCTGGTAGGTTTTTATCTTGCTCCTTCACCTGCTGTGTGTTTTTCTGCTTTCTCATTTTGCTTATGTTACTGTGTTTGGGGTCTCCTTTTTGCAGGCTGCAGATTCGTAGTTCCCATTGTTTTTGGTGTCTGTCCCCCATGGCTAAGGTTGTTTCAGTAGGTTGTGTAGGCTTCCTGGTGGGGGGGACTAATGCCTGTGTTCTGGTGGTTGAAGCTCGATCTTGTCTTTCTGGTGGACAGGTCCACGTCTGGTGGTGTGTTTTGGGGTGCCTGTGGCCTTATTATGTTTTTAGGTATCCTCTCTGCTAATGGGTGGGGTTGTGTTCCTGCCTTGCTAGTTGCTTGGCATAGGGTGACCAGCACTGTAGCTTGCTGGTCGTTGACTGAAGCTGGGTGCTGGTGTTGAGATGGAGATCCCTGGGAGATTTTTGCTGCTTGATATTATGTGGAGCTGGGAGGTCTCTTGTGGACCCGTGTCCTGAAGTTGGCTCTCCCACTTCAGAGGCACAGCACTAACTCCTGGCTGCAGCACCAAGAGCCTTTCATCCACCCGGCTCAGAATAACAGTGAGAAAAAGTAGAAAGAAATAATTAGTAGAAGAAAGAAAGAGAGATTGAAAGAAAGGAAGAAGGGAAGTAAGGACGGAAGGAAGGAAGAAAGAAAGAAAGGAGGGAGGGAGGAAGGATGGAAAGAAAGGAAAGAAAGGAGGGAGGGAAGGAGGAATGAAAGCAAAAGGAAGAGTGAATGGAAGAAGAGAGGGAGGGAGGGAGGAAGGAAGGAAAGAAAGAAAGACAGAAGGGAGGGAGGGAGGGAGGAAGGAAAGAAAAAGAAAGTGGAAAGAAGAAGGGTGGGAGGGAGGGAGGGATGGAGGAAAGAAAAAGAAAGAAGGAAAGGAGGAGCGGAGGGAGGGAGGGAGGAAGGGAAGGGAGGAAAAAAAGAAAGAGCAGGTAAAGTAAAATAGAATAAAGTATGAAATAGAGTAGCGTTATTAAAATTAAAAAGTAATTATTGAATAAAAACACGGACCGAAAGAACCCTGGGACCTATGGTGGAAGCAAAGCTATACAGAGAGAGTCTTACACAGAAGATTACACATACACATTCACAAAAAGAGAGCAGGGGGAAAAATCAAAAATCTTGCTCTCCAAGTCCACCTCCTCGTTTTGGGATAATTCGTTGTAAAAAGAGGAAAAGGGCGAAAAGTCTGAAATCTTGCTAAGTCCACCTCCTTAATTTGAGATAATTCGTTGTAAAAAGAGGAAAAAAAAAAGGGGGGAAAGTCTTAAATCTTGTCCTCAAGGTCCACTTCCTCAATTTGGGATGATTCGCTGTCCATTCATGCACTCCACAGACGCAGGGCACATCAAATGGACCGTGGAGCTTTAATCCGCTGCCTCGGAGGCTGCACAGAGAGATTTCCCTGTCTCTGCTCTCACAGCTCCCGGGTCTCAGCCTTGGACCTGGCCCCGCCTCTGCGCGTAGGTCGCCGGAGGGCGTCCGTTCTTCGCTCAGACAGGACGGGTTTAAAGGAGCCGCTGATTCGGGGGCTCTGGCTCACTCAGGCAGAGGGGAGGGAGGGGAATGCCCTCTCCTCGCGCACCAGGCAACAAAAGGGAAAAAAGTCTCTTGCCTCTCCGGTAGCTCCAGACCCTTTCCCCGGACTCCCTCCGGGCTAGCACTAACCCCTTCAGGGTCTCTTCCTGCCGCCAGCCCCAGACCTCTCCCTGCGCTCCGACTGAAAGCCGATACCCGAGCCTCAGCTCCCAGCCCCGCCCGCTCTGGCGGCCGAGCAGACAAGTCTCTCGGGCTGGTGTGTGCCTGAGGGCACCGATCCTCTGTGCCAAAATCTCTCTGCTTTGCCCTCCACACCCCTGTTGCTGTGCTCTCCTCCGCTACTCCGAAGCTTTCCCCCTCCGCCACCTGCAGTCTCCGCCCTCGAAGGGGCTTGTAGTGTGTAGAAACCTTCCCTCCTTCACGGCTCCCTCCCACTGGTGCAGGTCCCGTCCATATCCTATTGTCTCTGTTTATTCTTTTTTTCTTTTGACCTACCCAGGTATGTGGGGAGTTTCTTGCCTTTTGGGGGGTCTGAGGTCTTCTGTCAGCGTTCAGTAGGCGTTCTGTTGGAGTTGTTCCACGTGTAGATGAATTTCTGATGTATCTGTGGGGAGGAAGGTGATCTCCGCGTCTTACTCTTCCGCCATCTTCCTCCGGCTCCCGAACTATAAGCAATTGAATGAAATAATGAAATTGGGTCATTTGTAGAGATGTGGATGGACCTAGAGTCTGTCATACAGAGTGAAGTAAACCAGAAAGAGAAGAACAAATATCGTATATTAATGCATATATGTGGAATCTAGAAAAATGGTACGGATGAACCTATTTGTAAGGCAGGAATAGAGATGTAGATGTAGAAAATGGACATGTGGACACGGTGGGGGAAGGGGAGGGTGGGACAAATTGGGAGATTAGGTTTCACATAAATACACTACCATGTGTAAAATAGATAGCTAGTGGGAACCTGCTGTATAACACAGGGAGCTCAGCTCAGTGCTCTGTGATGACCGAGATGGGTGGGATGGGGGGGTGGGAGGGAGGTCCAAGAGGGAGGAGATATAGGTATACATATAGCTGATTCACTTCACTGTACAACAGAAACTAACACAACATTGCAAAGCAATTTTACTCCAATAAAAATAATCATTAAAAAAAAGATTCTGTAAGTCCACACTGCTATAAAAAATAAACAAATAAAATGATGAAGCTCTTCTTCACTGTAGAAGGCCAATAATTAAATATAGAAGAAAAGAAAGAAGTAGAAAATCACTATTTGGCAACCATCATTATAAAATTGATTGAGGCCAGAATCATTGATAAATGAGTAAAATAGTGGGTTAAGCATTGAGGATTCACAGGATTCTCCCATAGTTCAAAATTCATTAATATATTTATTAATTAACAAATGGAAAGGTAACTTTACAGTGGCAAAATCTGGCAAACAACGTCTTAGGCAAGTGATTGAAATTGAACTCACTAGTAACATCTTTGACTGCATAATATGATGTACTGAAAAGAACACAATATCACTTCTGGAGTATTCCTGCCAAAAAGCATAACAAAAATTTAATCTAGAAGAAACCTCAGAAAACCCAAATTGCAGGTGTTTAGTTCTGCAATCTTCAAAAATATATGAATAAACAAAGACTAGTGAGATATCAGGAGATAAAGATTTCTTCTATTAACATTTTGATTCAACATTTTGCTGACAGTTCTAGCCAGTGTGATAAGGAAAGAAAAAAAAAGGTGTGAAGATTGGAAAAGAAGATATGAAACTGTCCTTATTTGCAGATGCCATGATGTTGCATGTTTAATATAATGATTGAATTATCTTCTGCTCTGCTGGAACTCTGCTAGTGCTATAGCCCTCTGACTATTGGGAACAGTGATTAAAAGCTCTCTCCACAACTTAGACCTAGAATGAAAACATGTGAGCAAATATTGACAGACCAAAGTGCTCAAAACTTGTTGCATTCAACAGAATCTATCTTCACTGATTACTATGGACAGCATGAATAAAGAAGAAGCATTATAGTGGAGGTACCTGAATATGAATAATTTAAATAATAGGTTCTATTATTTACTAGGAAGTTCTTCCAAGGCATCTTATTTCAGAGGTCCCCAAACCCCAGGCCGTAGCCTGTGAGGAACCGGGCTGCACAGCAGAAGGTGAGTGGCGGGCAAGTGAGCAAAGCTTCATCTGCCAATCCCCATCACTCCCCATCACTCACATTACCGCCTGGACCATCTCCCCCACCCCCATCCATGGAAAAATTGTCTTCCATTAAACTGGTCCCTGGTCCCAAAAAGGTTGGGGACTGCTGTCTTGAGCCTCATAGAAACCTTATAAAGTGGATAAGAAAAATACTGCTATTCTCTTTTTTTTGAATTTTATTCATTTGTTTTTTATACAGCAGGTTCTTATTAGTTATCTATTTTATACATATTAGTGTATATATGTCAATCCTAACCTCCCAATTCATCCCACCACCACAAACCCTCCCCCTCTGCTTTCCCTCCTTGGTGTCCATACGTTTGTTCTCTACATCTGTGTCTCTATTTCTGCTTTGCAAACTGGTTCATCTGTACCACTTTTCTAGATTCCACATATATGCATTAATATACGATATTTGTTTTTCTCTTTTTGACTTACTGCACTCTGTATGACTGTCTCTATTCTCCTTTTCAGATAAAAAAATTGCCACTCAAAGAACTTGAGGTGTTTTCCTTAAATCACACTGTTAATAGGTTGTACAATTGGTAGCAGAACCCAATACTATGGGTCAAGATTTTTTTCTCTATTCTTCACTATTTGCTGTATGAATCAGTACCAATTTTCCCAAACCCCTCCTGAAATATGAAAGTTAACTAGATAATGAGTACAAAGGAAGAATTTTTGCTGAAATTATTTTATGTATAGTTAAATTGCCTTTTGTAGGACCTAACAGAATGTTGTTTGTAGAGACATAAAAGCTTAGAAATAAAATATAAAATTATAAAAGTCACCCAAAGAATATTTAGTCTTCTTTTTTTTAGTATATGTATCTAAGACTCAATATTCTCTATTACCTTTGAAAAATAACTTCAGTTTCCTAAAACTATCTGGGGAACATTTGTGTAATTCAGTGTACCAAAATTGAGAATTTTATAAGTATTTTAAATCAATCCTACATTTCTAAACTGATCAACCGGCTTTATATCTAGAAGACATATAAAAATAAAAACAATTGCTTGTTTTTTATTTTCTTCACAGCTTTCAAGTTTTTAAAAGTTTTACTCTACATCCTTACAATTTTCAAAAAATTTTATGCACGTTTTATATATAAGATGCTTAGCAACTGTTTGAACATGCTCCTTGATCAAAAGCCCAGCTGGGAGAATCTGACCCAGGGATGAAGCATTATGTTTCCGTTATGAGGATGCAGTGGTCTAGCTCTTGACCAAAACTTACTTCAGAGTATGTCGCTGTAAGACACAGATATGAAGGTGCCTTGTTGGGCATTGGGGGCAGGGCTGCTCTTTCCTTGTGGAATAGGACACTGGGCTGACTGAGCTGCCTTAAAGCAAAGAGTCCAAGGCACCCAGGAGGGACACAGAGGCTACCAGCTCTGCTGTGTTGGGTTCTGATCTTGGTTTTTGACGGACTCATCTTGGAGTTTGTGTGATCTGACTTCTATTTTCCATGTATTTGAGTAATTGCTGGTGAGTGAGGTTTCCTTAATGTTAGTGTCGACAAATGTAAAACCACTTTTCATATTTTAACCCAAATGATTTAATACTCTTGAAAATTTACACAAAGAGAATTGAGGTATTACTACGACATTGTGTGGATTTAGTAAACATTTGACCAGGCTTAAGTTGTACAGATGATGGTTGTTATTGTAATTGTACACAGCACAGCTGGAACTAGGATGCTGCCATTAAGTTACAAAGAATTGGTTTTTTTTTTTTTTTTTTTTTTTTTTTGGTCTTTTATAGCTCCTGGATAAAGGGCAAGATATTTGGAGGAATATCCTATTTGCACTTCAGCTGTGAGATAAATATTGTATTTTCTGGCACTAAAGCATACTGTTAAAGCTTGAACAGTAATAAAGAGATGAATTTAGTGGCAAAGAAAATACTAAACTGGAATTCAGTGAATCTATGGATTATTGTAAGCTCTGGGTATATGCATGAGCCCAATAAATAAGTGAAATAAAGAACGTTTGGCAAAAGAGTGAGGAATTAACTTGACAGGGAGCTTCGTGATCTCAATACTTCAGGAAGGAAGGGGACAAGGAGTCAAGAAGTAGAAACAAGGTGAGTTAATGTGAGGCAAATTTGGGAAAATATCAAGAAGAGTTTTGCTGGCAACATAGACTGACAAAATGATACCTGGTTATTATTTTGTGCTTATGATGGAAAGCTCTCTAAACAAACACTTTAACTGCATACACAATTGAGCGAAGCTAATGTTTAAGGCTGGGATAAGGTTAAAATGTGGACAGCCTGAGGGTACTAAGAAGATACTATGTCAGACTCTTGGAAGAACAAATATTTTGGAACAAAATATGTCAGGAGGAAATGTAAACACCATCCAGAAACTCCCGACTTCCTCTTCTTTCCTCACTTGTGTGGATAAACTGGCTTTCAACAAGAAACATAAAAGAAAAGGTTGCCTTGTTTGACGTGTGAAGGAAATTATTTAGAACAAATTGAAGGGAAGCTCTCAGTATGAGGTACCATCCTTTGTATGCAAAGAACAACATTCATTGGGACACCCACTTCACTCTTTTATCAGAATAGTATGATATGGAGCCATCCATTGTCAGACATTTATTGGCCGACTGGGGTTAGGTGTTTAATCTCTGGAAAATAATCTTTCCTACATATAGTCACTGAACTCATGATTTTGCCTGTCACTTGTCAGGTGACAGTTAAGGTGAGGAAAATAAACAAAACATCTGTAATATATTGGAGCAGTTTGGCTGCTGAGGGGAGTATAAGGCAAGATATTGCCCTCAAGATCTTAGAAAGGATGACAAAATGATAAATATATCTGAAATGGGCAATGTATGTTAATTATTAATCGATACTAATTCCAACACTGTGCCAGGCACTGAAGTTACAAATCAGGTAAACTCATTTCTTCCTGCTGCCTGGAATCTACTGGAGAATACAATGAAGAACCTGAAAATTCATGGTAATGTGGGAAAAAAACACAAGTTTGTGCTTTGGAATCAGACTCAGCTGGGGCTGATTCCCTGTTCTTCTGTTGGTTTTGAAGTTGGCCAAGAGACTTAACCTTCTCTAGCCTCGTTCATCTCATCTCTTCACTTGAGTGTGTGTGTTTGAAAATCAAAGATGATCTTATGAAGTGTTTAAAAAAGTGTCCAACACAAAGTGGATCCTCAGAGACGATAAGCGAGGTAAGGTTTCAGGTATGTATGAAAACACTCCAGTGGTGGGGACTCCACAGAGGTGGTGAACCTCTTCCTTCATCTCATGTGACAGTTAGAATATGGATAGGTGTGATGGCAGCATGTTTGTTTCTCTGCAGTATTCCAGACCCATTCTTTTCACACATGGGCTATTTAGGAAGGAAACATACTTTGTTTAGGTTGAATAGGCTTTGCCAATATTGAGAGAGAAGAACTTCTCAGAATGGAACTCAAGATTGGTAGGCTATGAAGAAGTGCAATGGGAACAGAAAAGCCTAGTAAGTTTCACTGGAAACATGCCATTGGGAAGGGACAGGATGTCTAGCTCGTTGGGCTTCCTCAACAGGAAGTACATGAATTAATCTCCCCAAAGCTTCTAGGAGCATCATTAAAGAAAGGAAAAGGAGGAGTAAAAAGAAATTTTATCTCACAAATTTATTGGTCCTAAGCCTAAGCCCCACTATCATTATTATCAATAGAAATAATAATTATAACAATATAACGTTGAATAGCTATCATTTTATCCCTTTAAAGCATTTTCAGTCTCTGGGTTGCTCTGTTTTCTCAGAGATCTCTGTTGAGGTGGAACTGAATAGAACTCTCTGCCACCACCCCCCCTCCACCAAATACAAATGTTCCTCCAGGTCCTCTGCATCTTGTTTGTAGAAAAGCTGAAGTCTCCCAGGTGTCCCAAAATAGCAGGTTCAAGCAGTTAATGATTAAGAAAATAAAGTCACAGATTCAGTATCTGATGCACATTTCTCAGTATTTTATGGATACTATAATGGGCACCAGAGGGGAAAACGAACTGCATGATGACCAGACTGCAACCATGACATAAGCTGTGCCATCTTGAGCTGCACTGAATATATGGCTAGCAGAATTCCAAGAACTGGCCTTAAGAGAATGGGATTAACACTATTGCTCATAATAATCTACATATTTGTGGGCATCAAAATAATTGTAGCTTGTTCTGCCCTTATTTGTAAATGAGCAATTAAAGCTGTCAGCAGAGAGATGCTTCAAACCCATGTCAATATTGCTCACTCTAAGACCTCAATGCCCTTTCTCAACATGAAGTTACAGAAGGTGGACCTTTGTCCCTAATCTCATAGAAATGAAATGATGTCTGACAGGGGGCTGGGGGGCGGGGGCGGTTGTAAGCAATTATTTGCAGGAAGCCGTCCTCAGCAGAAAATCTCTTTTCTTGTTAATTTAGGAAGCTACATTGTAACTCACTTTTAAATCAGGCACCCACATGCTCTACTTATTTCCGGCCCTAGCATAATTTTCAAATCTTTTTTTTTTTTTACATCTTAATTGGAGTATAATTGCTTTACAATGGTGTGGTAGTTTCTGCTTCATAACAAAGTGAATCAGTCATACATATACATATGTTCCCATATCTCTTCCCTCTTACGTCTCCCTCCCTCCCAACCCTCCATATCTCACACCTCTAGGTGGTCACAAAGCACTGAGCTGATCTCCCTGTGCTATGCAGCTGCTTCCCACTAGCTACCTACTTTACGTTTGGTAGTGTATATATGTCCATGCCACTCTCTCACATTGTCCCAGATTACCCTTCCCCCTCCCCATATCCTCAAGTCCATTCTCTAGTAGGTCTGTGTCTTTATTCCTGTCTTACCCCTAGGTTCTTCAGGACATTTTTTTTTTTCTTAAATTCCATATATACGTGTTAGCATACGGGATTTGTCTTGCTCTTTCTGACTAACTTCATTCTGTATGACAGACTCTACGTCCATCCACCTCATTACAAATAGCTCAATTTCGTTTCTTTTTATGGCTGAGTAATATTCCATTGTATATATGTGTCACATATTCTTTATCCATTCATCCGATGATGGACATTTAGGTTGTTTCCATCTCCTGGTTATAGTAAAGAGAGCTGAAATGAATATTTTGGTACATGTCTCTTTTTGAATTATGGTTTTCTCAGGGTATATGCCTAGTAGTGGGATTGCTGGGTCATATGGTAGTTCTATTTGTAGTTTTCTAAGGAACCTACATACTGTTCTCCATAGTGGCTGTACCAATTCACATTCCCACCAGCAGTGCAAGAGGGTTCCCTTTTCTCCACACCCTCTCCAACATTTATTGTTTCTAGATTTTTTAATGATGGCCATTCTGACTGGTGTGATATGATATCTCATTGTAGTTTTGATTTGCATTTCTCTAATGATTAATGATGTTGAGCATTCTTTCATGTGTTTGTTGGCAGTCTGTATATCTTCTTTGGAGAAATGTCTATTTAGGTCTTCTGTCCATTTTTGGATTGGGTTGTTTATTTTCTTGTTATTGAGCTGCATGAGCTGCTTGTAATTTTGGAGATTAATGCTTTGTCAGTTGTTTCACTTGCAAATATTTTCTCCCATTCTGAGGGTTGTCTTTTGGTCTTGTTTATGGTTTCCTTTGCTGTGCAAAAGCTTTGAATTTTCATTAGGTCCCATTTGTTTATTTTTGTTTTTATTCCATTTCTCTAGGAGGTGGGTCCAAAAGGATCTTGCTGTGATTTATGTCATAGAGTGTTCTGCCTATGTTTTCCTCTAAGAGTTTGAGAGTTTCTGGCCTTACATTTAGGTCTTTAATCCATTTTGAGCTTATTTTTGTGTATGGCGTTAGGGAGTGATCTAATCTCGTACTTTCACATGTCCCTGTCCAGTTTTCCCAGCACCACTTATTGAAGAGGCTGTCCTTTCTCCACTGTACATTCCTGCCTCCTTTATCAAAGATAAGGTGATCATATGTGTGTGGGTTTATCTCTGGGCTTTCTATCCTGTTCCATTGATCTATCTTTCTGTTTTTGTGCCAGTACCATACTGTCTTGATTACTGTAGCTTTGTAATATAGTCTGAAGTCAGGGAGCCTGATTCCTCCAGCTCCTTTTTTTGTTCTCAAGATTGCTTTGGCTATTCGGGGTCTTTTGTTTCTCCAAACAGTTTGGCATTTTTTGTTCTAGTTCTGTGAAAAATGCCAGTGGTAGTTTGATAGGGATTGCATTGAATCTGTAGATTGCTTTGGGTAATAGAGTCATTTTCACAATGTTGATTCTTCCAATCCAGGAATATGTTATTATCTCTTGATCTATTTGTATCATCTTTAATTTCTTTCATCAGTGTCTTATAATTTTCTGCATACAGGTCTTTTGTCTCCTTAGGTAGGTTTATTCCTAGATATTTTATTCTTTTTGTTGCAATGGTAAATGGGAGTGTTTTCTTAATTTCACTTTCAGATTTTTCATCGTTAGTGTATAGGAATGCCAGAGATTTCTTTGCATTAATTTTGTATCCTGCTACTTTACCAAATTCATTGATTAGCTCTAGTAGTTTTCTGGCATCATATTTAGCATTCTCTGTGTATAGTATCATGTCATCCGCAAACAGTGAAAGCTTTACTTCTTCTTTTATGATTTGGATTCCTTTTATTTCCTTTTCTTCTCTGATTGTTGTGGCTAAAACTTCCAAAACTATTTTGAATAAGAGTGGTGAGAGTGGGCAGCCTTGTCTTGTTCCTGATCTTAGTGGAAATGGTGTCAGTTTTTCACCATTGAGGACAATGTTGGCTGTGGGCTTGTCATATATGGCCTTTATTATGTTGAGGATAGTTCCCTCTATGCCTACACTCTGCAAGGTGTTTATCATAAATGGGTGTTGAATTTTGCTGAAGGCTTTCTCTGCATCTATTGAGATGATCATATGATTTTTCTCCTTCAGTTTGTTAATATGGTGTATCACATTGATTGATTTGCATATATTGAAGAATCGTTGCATTCCTGGAATAAACCCCAGTTGGTGATGGTGTATGATCCTTTTAATGTGCTGTTGGATTCTGTTTGCTAGTATTTTGTTGAGGATTTTTGCATCTATGTTCGTCAGTGATATTGGCCTGTAGTTTTCTTTCTTTGTGACATCCTTATCTGGTTTTGGTATCAGGGTGATGGTGACCTCGTAGAATGAGTTTGGGAGTGTTCCTCCCTCTGCTATATTTTGGAAGAGTTTGAGAAGGATAGGTGTTAGTTCTCTGAATGTTTGAAAGAATTCGCCTGTGAAGTCATCTGGTCCTGGGCTTCTGTTTTTTGTACATTTTTAAGCACAGTTTCAATTTCAATGCTTGTGATTGGTGTGTTCTTATTTTCTATTTCTTCCTGATGCAGTCTTGACAGTTGTGCATCTATAAGAATTTTTTTTATTGTCATAGAGCTGCTTGTAGTAATCTCTCATGATCTTTTGTATTTCTGCAGTGTCAGTTGTTACTTCTCCTTTTTCATTTCTAATTCTATTGATTTGAGTTTTCTCTCTTTTTTTCTTGATGAGTCTGGCTAATGGTTTATCAATTTTGTTTATCTTCTCAAGGAACCAGCTTTTAGTTTTATTGATCATTGCTACCGTTTCCTTCATTTCTTTTTCATTTATTTCTGATGTGATCTTTATGATTTCTTTCCTTCTGCTAACTTTGGGGTTTTTTTGTTCTTCTTTCTCTAATTGCTTTAGGTGCAAGGTTAGGTTGTTTATTTGAGATGTTTCCTGTTTCTTAAGGTAGGATTGTATTGCTATAACTTCTCTCTTAGAACTGCTTTGGCTGCATCCCATAGGTTTGGGGTTGTCGTGTCTCCATTGTCATTTGTTTCTAGGTATTTTTTGATTTTCTCTTCGATTCCTTCATTGTTCACTTCGTTATTAAGTAGTGTATTGTTTAGCCTCCTTGTGTTTGTATGTTTTACAGATCTTTTCCTGTAATTGATATCTAGTCTCCTAGCATTGTGGTCAGAAAAGATACCTGATACAATTTCAATTTTCTTAAATTTACCAAGGCTTGATTTGTGACCCAAGATATGATCTATCCTGGAGAATGTTCCATGAGCACTTGAGAATAATGTGTATTCTGTTTTTTTTTGGATGGAATGTCCTATAAATATCAATTAAGTCCATCTTGTTTAATGTATCATTTAAAGCTTGTGTTTCCTTATTTATTTTCATTTTGGAGATCTGTCCATTAGTGAAAGTGGGGTGTTAAAGTCCCCTACTATGAATGTGTTACTGTCAATTTCTCCTTTTATGGCTGTTGGTATTTGCTTTATATATTGAGGTGCTCCTATATTGGGTGCATAAATATTTACAATTGTTATATCTTCTTGGATCAATCCCTTGATCATTATGTAGTGTCCTTCTTTGTCTCTTCGAATAGTCTTTATTTTAAAGTGTACTTTGTCTGATATGAGAATTGTTACTCCAGCTTTATTTTGGTTTCCATTAGCATGGAATATCTTTTTCCATCCCCTCACTTTCAGTCTGTATGTGTCTCTAGGTGTGAAGTGGGTCTCTTGTAGACAGCATATATGTGGGTCTTATTTTTTTATCCATTCAGCCAGTCTGTGTCTTTTGGTTGGAACATTTAATCCATTTACATTTAAGGTAATTATCAGATGTATGTTCCTATTCCCATTTTCTTAATTGTTTTTGGTTTGTTATTGCAGGTCTTTTCCTTGTCTTGTGTTTCTTGCCTAGAGAAGATCCTTTAGCATTTGTTGTAAAGCTGGTTTTGTGGTGCTGAACTCTCTCAGCTTTTGCTTGTTTGTGAAGGTTTTAATTTCTCCATCAAATCAGAATGTGATCCTTGCTGGGTAGAGTAATCTTGGTTGTAGGTTTTTCTCCTTCATCACTTTAAATATGTCCTGCCACTCCCTGCTGGCTTGCAGAGTTTCTGCTGAAAGATCAGCTGTTAACCTTATGGGGATTCGCTTGTGTGTTATTTGTTGTTTTTCCCTTGCTGTTTTTCATATGTTTCCTTTGTCTTTAATTTTTGCCAGTTAATATGTGTCTTGGCATGTTTCTCTTTGGATTTATCCTTTATGGGACTCTCTGTGCTTCCTGGATGTGATTAACTATTTCCTTTCCCATATTAAGGAAGTTTTCAACTATAATCTTTTCAAATATTTTCTTTGTCCCTTTCTTTTGGTCTTCTTCTGGAACCCCTATAATTCAAATGTTGGTGTGTTTAATGTTGTCCCAGAGGTCTCTGAGACTGTCCTCAGTTCTTTCCATTCTTTTTTCTTTATTCTGCTCTGCAGTAGTTATTTCCACTATTTTATCTTCCAGGTCACTTATCCGTTCTTCTGCCTCATTTATTCTGCTATTGATATCTTCTAGAGTATTTTTCATTTCATTTATTGTGTTGTTTATCATTGCTTGATTCATCTTTATTTCTCCTAGGTCCTTGTTAAATGTTTCTTGCATTTTCTCTGTTCTGTTTCCAAGATTTTGGATCATCTTTACTATCATTATTTTGAATTCTTTTTCAGGTAGACTGCCTATTTCCTCTTCATTTGTTAGGTCTGGTGTGTTTTTATCTTGCTCCTTCATCTGCTGGGGTTTTTTTTTTTTTTTTTGCCTTCTCATTTTGCTTATCTTACTGTGTTTGGGGTCTCCTTTTTGCAGGCTGCAGGTTCATAGTTCCCATTGTTTTTGGTGTCTGTCCCGAGTGGCTAACGTTGGTCAGTTGGTTGTGTAGACTTCCTGGTGGAGGGGACTAGTGCCTGTGTTCTGGTGGATGAGGCTGGATCTTGTCTTTCTGGTTGGCAGGTCCACATCTGGTGGTGTGTTTTGGGGTGTCTGTGGGCTTATTATGATTTTAGGCAGCCTCTCTGCTAATGGGTGGGGTTGTGTTCCTGTCTTGCTAGTTGTTTGGCTTAAGGCATCCATTAATGTAGCCTGCTGGTCGTTGAATGAAGCTGGGTGTTGGTGTTGAGATGGAGATCTCTGGGCGATTTTCGCCATTTGATATTACATGGAGCTGGGAGGTCTCTTGTGAGCCAGTGTTCTGAAGTTGGCTCTCCCACCTCAGAGGCACAGCACTGACTCCTGTGTGCCACACGATGAGACTTTCATCCACATGGCTCAGAATAAAAGGGAGAAAAAGTAGAGAGGAAGAAATAAAAAGGATAAAATGAAATAAAATAAAGTAAGGTAAAATAAATAAAGTTATTAAAATAATAAAATAATAATAAGAAAACAATTTTTTTTAAAGTAAAATAAAAACAAAAGACAAACAAACAAAGAAAAAACGGATGGATAGAACCCTAGGACAAATTGTGGAAGCAAAGCTATACAGACAAAATCTCACACAGAGTATACACATACACACTCACAAAAAGAGGAAAAGGGGAAAAAATAATAAATCTTGCTCTCAAAGTCCACATCCTCAATTTGGGATGATTTGTTGTCTATTCAGGTATTCCACAGATGCAGGGTACATCAAGTTGATTGTGGAGATTTAATCCGCTGCTCCTGAGGCTGCTGGGAGAGATTTCCCTTTCTCTTCTTTGTTCGCACAGCTCCCGGGGTTCAGCTTTGCATTTGGCCCCGCCTCTGCATATAGGTTTGTTCTTCGCTCAGAAAGGACGGGGTTAAAGGAGCCACTGATTCGGGGGCTCTGGCTCACTCAGGCCGGGGGGACGAAGGGGTACGGACTGTGGGGTGTGCCTGCGTGGCAGAGGCCAGCATGACATTGCACCAGCCTGCAGTGTGCCATGCGTTCTCCCAGGGAAGTTGTCCCTGGATCCCGGAACCCTGGCACTGGCGGCCTGCACAGGCTCCCCGGAAGCGGGGTGTGGAGGGTGACCTGTGCTTGCACACAGGGTTCTTGGTGGTGGCAGCAGCAGCCTTTGCATCTCATGCCCGTCTCTGGGGTCCGCACTGTTAGCCGCGGCTCGCACCCGTCTCTGGAGCTCCTTTAAGCAGCGCTCTTAATCCCCTCTCCTCGCGCACCAGGAAACAAATAGGGGAGAAAAAGTTTCTTGCGTCTTCGACAGGTCCAGACTTTTTCCCGGACTCCCTCCCGGTTAGCCATGGTGCACTAACCCCTTGAGTCTGTGTTCACGCTGCCCGTCCTCTCCCTGCGCTCCGACCAAAGCCCGAGCCTCAGCTCCCAGCCCCGCCCGCCCTTGCGGGTGAGCAGACAAGCCTCTCGGGCTGGTGCGTGCTGGTCGGCACCAATCCTCTGTGCGGGAATCTCTCCGCTTTGCCCTCTGCAACCCTGTTGCTGCACTCTCCTCTGCAGCTCTGAAGCTCCCCCGCCTCCACCACCCACAGTCTCTGCCCGTGAAGGGGCTTCTAGTGTGTGGAAACCTTTCCTCCTTCATGGCTCCCTCCCACTGGTGCAGGTCCCATCCCTATTCCTTTGTCTCTGTTTATTCTTTTTTCTTTTGCCCTACCCAGGTACGTGGGGGAGTTTCTTGCCTTTTGGGAGGTCTGAGGTCTTCTTCCCGTGTTCAGTAGGTGTTCTGTAGGAGTTGTTCCACGTGTAGATGTATTTCTGATGTATCTGTGGGGAGGAAGGTGATCTCCGCGTCTTACTCTTCTGCCATCTTCCCCCTCTCTCTTTTCAAATCTTTTTATCAAACAATATCTTGCCTAACCTGTTGGTTCTTTCCATAGATTAAAGAAGTAGAAATGAAGAATACATAATTAACAGATGACCAGATCTCTTCCTTAGCTTCCCCTTCAGTAATCTGGCAAACAAACTGTGTGATAAAAGTGGAGAACAAGATAGCAGCTAGGGGGTGTCCTCCTTTCCCTTGGGTCACGTGTGGCCGGAGTTGTTTCCCGAAGTGGAGTATTCGAGATGGGGACTGCCCTGGACATTAAGGTTAAAAGAGCGAACAAGGTTTATCACACCAGGGAAATGCTCTCCGGGGTGGTGGTCGTATCTGGGAAGGATTTAGTCCAGCACCAGGGAGTCTCCTTGACAGTGGAAGGAACCGTGAACCTCCAACTCAGTGCCAAGAGTGTGGGTGTGTTCGAGGCATTCTATAATTCTGTTAAGCCCATCCAGATTATCAACAGTACCATCGAAATGGTGAAACCAGGAATATTTCCCAGTGGCAAAACAGAAATTCCTTTTGAATTTCCTCTGCACGTGAAGGGTAAGAGTTCTGTATGAGACTTACCATGGTGTGTTTGTCAACATTCAGGTTAAGATATGAAGAGCTCATTTTGAGAGGCCCTGGAGGCCTGAGCTCCAGGACTCTGAGCACTGTCACTAGCATCGCTTCTCTTCCCCACCTGGGGCACAGCTCTGCCCTTGCCCCAGCACCCAGCGCAGTGCGGCCCATGCAGAGAACCCAGCGAGTGAGAGTAAGTTGGGGGCTGACCCACATCTCCCAGCTTGGCCTGTGAAGTCTAGATGCCATCCAGGTGTTTGCAACTGTGTTTGCACCTGCTACCTGTGTTTTCTCATCCTTACTATAAAATAGCTGCCCATTTTACCCAGAGCTGCTGTGTGCCAGGCCTTGGCTTATCACACGTTACCTCATTGGGTCCTCACTAAGTATACCCTGCGCTGTGACATGAGGCGGTCCCTGCTGGCCAAGGACTTGACCAAGACCCGTGAATTCATCGTTCACTCTGCTCCTCAGAAGGGGAAACTGACTCTGAGTCCCGTGGATTTCACTGTCACACCTGAAAACTTACAGAATGTCAAAGTGAGAACCTTGCTCCCCAAATTTCTCATCAGAGGACATCTCAACTCGACCAACTGTGTTATCACACACCCACTAACGGGAGAGCTGGTGCTGGAGAGCTCGGAGGCCACCATCAAAAGCATCGAGCTGCAGCTGGTGTGCGTGGAGACCTGCGGCTGTGCAGAAGGGTACACCCGCGATGCCACAGAGATTCAGAACATTTAGATCGCCAATGGGGACATGTGTTGGGGCCTCTCTGTCCCCATATACAAGGTCTTCCCCCAGCTCTTCACCTGCCCGACACTGGAGACCACCAACTTCAAAGTGGAGTTCGAGGTTAACATCGTTGTGCTGCTTCACCCTGAGCACCTCATCACAGAGAACTTCCCGCTGAAGCTCTGCAGGATGTAGGCAGGAACAGGTGGAAATGCAGCCGTGCCGACCTATGGGAGCCGAAGCCGGCAGCACCGAATTTGCTTTCTTGATGGTTCTGTAACAGAAATGAGTCTGACCCTTCTTCATCATGCCCTCGGGGCCCCTCTAATCAGGGCTTCCCTTTGAAATTCATCAGGATTTCTTCATGGCGTTGGCAAGATTGTTTCCCAGAGAGTAAATTTCCTGTGACTCCTGACTAACCTGCTCCTTTTTAGGTTCAGAGCACAGTTGTAACAGAGTCTGAACTTTGCTGGAAAGTGAGGTCAGGGACAAAGGAAACCTCCTGTCTGGCCGACGGTTGTGGCCAGGGCTCCCGACAGATCCCCGACCCCGCAGGGTGGCGACAGGTGTGCTGGTTGCCAATGACGTTGGCAGACGCCCGCCAAAGAGGGTGCTGTGGTGCCCACTGCAGATGCGCAGCGTGTTTCCCACTCTGTTCTCTTTTATAACATTTGTCGTGATAACTTCAGAACTTTTGGGGACCTGGGGAAAGTGTGCTTTGCCCTCCCAGGACTGAGGGGATCTGGTGACCACAGCTGATGCTGGAGTTTTTCTGAGTCTCAGGACCTGGTGTGAAGTTGCCTGCTGCCGTCTTCCCAGAGTCCGTTTAAGTGCGAGGTTTTGTCGGGGATAAAAACACGTGTCCATGCCCGTCATTGTCGGCTGGGTTCTGAGTGGCAGGGGACCCGGGCCCAGGCCAGCAGTGAAGACCACTCTGTGTTGGGCGGGACCTGGACCTGATGAACTTGGCCCACCTCCATCCCACGTGAGGGACCTGCGTTGGCGGTGTCGAGGGAGGTAGTTTGGCTTGAAGCCATTTTCTGCCTCGCCTCCTGTTGGGATTTGCAGTGTACGGTGAGTCTGTTACAACACATTTCTTCCTTCACATCCTGCTGTTGTTTCTCTGGGTCCACAATTAACCTCAGAAGTAAGCCGCACACTGTGCATGCTGCCTGGCCTTCCTCTCCTGAGGGAATAATTATCACCTGAAGAGCTGCCAGCAGCCTGGCCGCCTTTATCATTTTATTCAAACTCGAGGGGCCCGGGCGAGGGCCATTTCCTTGCCCTTCTTGGACGGGCACCTCCACCATCAGTTGTTAAGGAAAACTCAGACTTTTGGGTATCTTGGGCAGCAGCAGTCTCACTACTGACCTGGCTGGAGCTGGGGGTGTCTCCCATTACAGCAGGAGGAAGGGGAGGTGAAGGAAGGAGGCTGTGAACCTAAAACAGTACATTTTTGGGGGAAATGCCCGGTTAGGCAGGGGCACCTTCTGGCTATTGGAGCTCCAGCAGAAATGGGGCCTTGCTCTGGTTCTCAGCCACATCGTGAGTTCCACAGGAATGGTGGAGAGGTCAGTCAGAAATAAAACGTTTAAAAAAGAAAAAAAAAAGATAGCATCTAAAGAAATGTCACAAGAAGATGACAAGCCTGCATGCAGTGGGAGACAGGGATGAGTCTGATCCCCTAACTCAATGATTAACGAGATTACTTTCCTTTTCCCTTTAAAAACTTTCATGGTCGAGCAGAATCTTCGGAGTTGATTTTTGGAGACACCGAGTCCACCATCTCTCCAGATTGCTGGCATTCTGATTAAAAGAAACTTTCCTTTCTACCAACACTTGCCTCTTTCTTGGGTATTGATTTTCAAGTGGTGAGCAGCTCGACCTGAGTTCGGTAACAGAGGAGAAAGGCAACCCAGGAATCATTAATTCCATTTTACAGATGTAGACACAGGCTGCTGAGTCTCTATTAAAAAATTTTTACCCCCTGGTGCCATGTGATCTGGGGAAACACATTTAAGCCTACAGAACCTTAGTTCTCATATCTTCTAATATGGAAATCAAATAATCTCTTAGAATACTTCTGGTTGAAGATCCTATTATCTATTTTAATAGCTGTAATTAACTGCTTCTTAAACACTCTCCCATGATCCTGGCCTCCTGATATTCACATTCTTCTATAATCTGTTTCCCTTGTGTGTGAGCTGGACCTAGTGTCTCACTTCTAGCAAATAGAATACACCAGAGGAAATAGGATGCTGTTTCCGAGATTAGGTTATAACTATTGTGACTTCCCTCTTGCTTGTTCTCTCTCTTTGGCTCTTCTCATGTACTTGCTATAATGAAGCAAGTTGCAGAGGCCCACATGGTGAAGACCTGGGGACGGCATTTGGTCAATAGCCAGTGAGAAGCTGAGGCCTTCAGTCTGACAACCTGAAGAGAACTGAATTCTGCCAATGGTACTGTGAGTGAACATGGAAGCAGATTCTCCGCTGGTGGAATCTTCAGATGACTGAGATCCTGACCAAAAACTTGCAGCCTTCTGAGAGACCTGACCCAGACCCTTAGCTTCCAACTAAGCCACTCCTGAATTTCTGACCCACATAGGAACTGTGAGATGATAAATGTTGTTTTAAGTCTCTAAGTGTTGAAATAATTTGTTACACAGCAACAGATGATTAAAGTCAACTATCAATGCCAGAACTGATCACAGGATTTCTTTTCCCTGAATTTTTGTTTCAGCATTTTCTAACATATTCATTACACATTAGTGAAATGAAATGCTCTGTGTGAGAAGGGTTCTGTGGTCAAAATACATTTAAGAAATATTTCACAGTCGATCTTTCTCTTGCAAATACATAATGTATATTGTATATTAAAGATTCAGTGGTAAAGAAACTTAATTTTGTTAAACCCAGCATTTCTCAAACTTTTTGACCAAATAACACTATTAACATGAAGCACCTATTAATAAATATTCCAAGGAAGATATACATCATAGAGCACAATGAACAGACTTTAGGAAACACTGACAGGGCTATTTTATTATCTTCTGAACATCTTTCTGAGAGCTGTCCCTACAACCAAGAGAATGAAGCAGAATGGAGAAATCTGTGGTATGTACACTTTGTGTACTATCAGGAGAAAAATACACCTGGAGGTACTTCTGGCAGCATGAATATGAATACTTTTTCTTCCCTTCTCTCTACCTTTCTATGTTTTCCATAGTGGACATATATTACTATTTAGATATGACAAATTTTATACAGTAGGCTTAGTAGCATTTTTCTCCCCATCTTGTTTTGGTAAGCTTTGAGACTGTGCTTTTATGTATGCACATGTGTATACAAGGGGGTGGAGGCAATGGGGTGAGGCATAAGGCCGAGATAACTCTGGCTGCATGTATTACCTCTGTCTACATGGGTGGGTGCCTGATTACCTACTCTGGATGAGTTTCAAGCTCTCCTACAGGTTACTCTTTGCACCTGCCCAGAGAACCTATGAATGGCATAGCTGTACTGCTGACATTTCTTTATTGGAGGCTGGTCATTAGGTCTGACCCTCTCTGCCAGAGCTGAGTTGTTACACCACTGTGTTTATGTGCTCCCCCAGGCCTGAACTAGATCCCTGCTCTTCTTCCTCCTTGCTGCAGCAAGAAAGGCTTTGCTATATATGTCCCAAATTTCGGGGCCAAATAGAAGAAGGGAAAGGTGAGGAATGAAGTTGTCTCCCTGCCGAAGTGCAAAATGCAACCCTTCAGGAGAGATTCTAGACTATGGGGAAACCAGTTATGGCAAAGTTGTGTGACAGGGTACAAGAGCTGGGGCCTGGAGTGTTTCTTCTGGAGTGGGCGTTCCAAGGGTAGGTTAGAGGAGCTTCTGTGACTGTAGGGGCATGATCTGGACCACTATTGAGCAAGAATTGGGATTACAAGCCAGTGAATGTGGAGCCAAGCTTTGACCACAGGACAGTTAGTCTCAAGAGCTTTCTGCCTTCCTGTTCATACTTGCTCCCCTCCTCTCACACTGCCAGCCACTGCTGAACTGCCTTGCACCCTTCTTCATTTTTTTTAAAATTAATTAATTTATTTTTTTCAGTTTTTTTTAACATCTTTATTGGAGTATAATTGCTTTACAATGGCGTGTTAGCTTCTGCTTCATAAGAAAGTGAATCAGTTGTACATATACATATATCCCCATATCTCTACCTTCTTGCATCTCCCTCCCTCCCACCCTCCATATCCCACCCCTCTAGGTGGTCACAAAGCACTGAGCTGATCTCCCTGTGCTTTGCAGCTGCTTCCCACTAGCTATCTCTTTTACATTTGGTAGTGTATATATGTCCATGCCACTCTCTCACTTTGTCCCAGCTTACCCTTCCCCCTCCCTGTGTCCTCAAGTCCATTCTCTAGTAGGTTTGCATCTTTATTCCCGTCTTGCCCCTAGGTTCTTCATGAGCATTTTTGTTTGTTTGTTTTTTGTTTTTAGATTCCATATATGTGTGTTAGCATACGGTATTTGTTTTTCTCTTTCTGACTTACTTCACTCTGTATGACAGACTCTAGGTCCATCCACCTCACTACAGATAACTCAATTTCATTTCTTTTTATGGCTGAGTAATATTTCATTGTATATATGTGCCAAATCTTCTTTATCCATTCATCTGTCGATGGACGCTTAGGTTGCTTCCATGTCCTGGCTATTGTAAATAGAGCTGCAATGAATAATGTGGTACATGACTCTTTCTGAGTTATGGTTTTCTCAGGGTATATGCCCAGTAGTGGGATTGCTGGGTCGTATCGTAGTTCTGTTTTTAGTTTTTTAAAGGAACCTCCATACTGTTCTCCATAGTGGCTGTATCAATTTACATTCCCACCAACAGTGCAAGAGGGTTCCCTTTTCTCCACACCCTCTCCAGCATTTATTGTTTGTAGATTTTTTTTTAATTTATTTATGGCTGTGTTGGGTCTTCGTTTCTGTGCGAGGGCTTTCTCCAGTTGTGGCAAGCGAGGGCCACTCTTCATCGCGGTGCGTGGGCCTCTCACTATTGCGGCCTCTCTTGTTGCAGAGTACAGGTTCCAGACGCGCAGGCTCAGTAGTTGTGGCTCACGGTCCTAGTTGCTCTGCGGCATGTGGGATCTTCCCAGACCAGGGCTCGAACCCGTGTCCCCTGCATTGGCAGGCAGACTCTCAACTACTGCGCCACCAGGGAAGCCCTGTTTGTAGATTTTTTGATGGCCATTCTGACTGGTGTAAGGTGATACCTCATTGTAGTTTTGATTTGCATTTCTTTATTGATTAATGATGTTGAGCATTCTTTCATGTGTTTGTTGGCAATCTGTATATCTTTGGAGAAATGTCTATTTAGGTCTCTGCCCATTTTTGGATTGGGTTGTTTGTTTTTTTGATATTGAGCTGCATGAGCTGCTTGTAAATTTTGGGGATTAATCTTTGTCAGTTGCTTCATTTGCAAATATTTTCTCCCATTCTGAGGGTTGTCTTTTCATCTTGTTTATGCTTTCCTTTGCTGTGCAAAAGCTTTTAAGCTTCATTTGGTCCCATTTGTTTATTTTTTGTTTTTATTTCCATTTCTCTAGGAGGTGGATCAAAAAGGATCTCGCTGTGATTTATGTCATATAGTGTCCTGCCTATGTTTTCCTCTAAGAGTTTGATAGTGTCTGGCCTTACATTTAGGTCTTTAATCCATTTTGAGGTTTTTGTGTGTGTATGGTGTTAGGGAGTTAGGCAGCACCCTTCTTCTTATCCTGAGTCTTTTCATCATTTTAAAGTTTTTTGTATCAATGACCTACTCTAGCATGTGATGAAAGCTGAGGCCTTTTCTTCAGAAAAATACACCTACATGCATTTAAATGTTTCCTATCACTTCTCAAAGAAACAAGAATAAGGATTTTGATGTTGAAATGGAAGCTTTGCTTCTACATCCAGAGTTCATGGATCCTGAAAGTTCATCATCAACTTACTAAGGGTTTATGAGTTCCTGAGTTATAAATTCTACCATAAAGCCCTGCTCCCAGCTGAAGGTTTAGATTGAAAATGGTCTATTGAAGGTATGGAAGAGACATAGCTTCAGATTTCACCCGGGCCCTCTTAATAGAGAAATGGTGGGCTTTAAAATTCAAGACAATTAATCTTGAGTAGTACAGTTCCAGGCTTTGAGGCATGCAGTTGGGGAAAGAAGTCTTAGGGGCCCGTTTGGCAACCCCTGAATCACAGATTAAACTCCTTGTGTGGATAAACATGGGTGGCTCTTAGAATATTCAGCCACTTATCTGGAGAGCTAATATATGCCTAAGTCCATGGCAAGGAATCCGGAGTCAGACTGCAATTGTGTGGCATTGAGTCTGGAGTCCTTCAGTGGCCCTTTATCTGGAGGATGGAAGTCTTCAGTTACCTTAGTTATCGTTATAATGGGGTTCACTGATATCAATATTAAGAGTGAAATTTCTTAGCTTTTACAAAAAAAATATTATTTTAGACAAGATGCTTTTCTTTCATAGAAATCATACATCATTAAAAAGAAACCATATATTCCTTGTTGTGCTTAAGGAGTAAAAGTCAAATTTCATAGGTGTCTTCCACCAAATATCTCCCATCCCACCTGCAAAATCTCTATTTCTATCATTCTTTGATTTAAATCTTTGAAGGTTGCTAAGAAAAATGCAAATGCTATTGAAGGAGTTTAGCTTTCTACAGCTATTATCATCCAGGAATTTCTTAATCTAGATTAGTTTATTAGATTGACTACAGACAGGGACAGGAGACACAAGTCAAAAAGCTAGGAGTCTGGAAGAAAAAGGACAAGAAAATCCACAAACCATATCATTTTTCTGAGGTTTTGAAGTGTGGGAGGTTAGGGCTGAAAAGACTTTCAGGGATATCTGAAATTAGTCTAGAGCTCTGCATCAGCAGTGGATGTACATGGGAGAATAGTGGGGAGGTATTGAGTGGAAGTTCTCAGTAAATGGAGGAAGTAGGCTTAAGGGAGAGTTTGGGAAATCAGCTTAGTACTTGTTGTCTCACAGGCATGTCAAGGATTCTCCTGGGGCTGGTGATCAGAAGGGGAAGTTTATTCTCATTACCATTTAAAGATTCTTCTTTGACTTCAGCATTATTGTTTTAATTTTCTGGGTGAAGCTTCAGGCTTGGGGAAGTTTGATGCCTTTGACTAGTTGTCATTTTAATTTTTAGCAGTGTCAGAAATGGAAATGAATTAATGGTGCAGACCATTGTGTATATGTTCTTTTTGTTTAAATTGCTTTCCTCCCCCCACACCACCCAAAGAGGTATTTTTTAGATTAAATTTTCATCAGTTTTATTGAGAAATAATTGATATACATCATTGTATAAGTTTAAGGTTGCAGCACGACAGCTTGATTTACATATATTGTAAAATGATTACCACAATGTACTCAGTTAACATCCATCATTTCATATAGACAATAAAAAGAAAAGGAACAAAAAATTTCTCCCTGTGCTGAGAACTCTTAGGATTTACTCTCTTATATTAACTATAGTCATTATGATGTATGTTACATACTTAGTACTAATTTGTCTTATAACTGGAAGCTTGTACATTTTGACCACCTTCCTTCAAATTCCCCTCTCCCTAAACCCCTGCCTCTGGTAACCACAAAACCGATCTCTTTATCTATGAGCTTGGTTGCTTCTTATTTTGTTTTGTTTTAGATTCCACATATAAGTGAGATCATACAGTATTTGTCTTCTTCTGTCTGACTTATTTCACTTAGCATATAATGCCCTCAGGGTCCATCCATGTTGTTGCAAATGGTAGAATTTCCTTGTTTTTTTGTTTTTTGGGGTTTTTTTAATGGCTGAATAGTGTTCCATTGTGTAATTATACCACATTTTCTTCATCCAGTCATCCATCAGTATACACTTAGTTGTTTCCGTGTCTTAGCTATTGTAAATAATGCTGCTATGAACAAGGGGGTGCAGCTATTTTTTCAAGTTAGTGTTTTTATTTCCTTAGGATATATTCCCAGAAGTGGAATCGCTGGATCATATGGTAGTCCTATTTTTAGTTTTTTGAGGAACTTCCATACTGTTTTCCACAGTGGCTGTACCAATTTACAATCCCACCAACAGTGCACAAGGGCTCCTTTTTCTCCACATTGATGCAAGCATTTGTTATCTCTTGTGATGATGGACATTCTAACAGGCATGAGGTGATAACTCACTGCAGTATTAATTTACATTTCCCTGATGACTAGTGATATTGAGTGTATTTTCATGTACATGTTGGCCATTCATACATTTTCTTTGGAAAAATGTCTATTCAAGTCCTTTGCTAATTTTTTTTTTTTTTTTTGCGTTATGCGGGCCTCTCACTGTTGTGGCCTCTCCCGTTGCGGAGCACAGGCTCCGGACGTGCAGGCTCAGCGGCCATGGCTCACGGGCCCAGCCGCTCCACAGCATGTGGGATCTTCCCGGACCAGGGCACGAACCCGTGTCCCCTGCATTGGCAGGCGGACTCCCAACCACTGCGCCACCAGGGAGGCCCTCCTTTGCTAATTTTAATTGGATTATTTGTTATTTTGCTATTGAGTGATATGAATTCTTTATATATTTTGAATATTAACCCCTTATCAGATATATGATTTACAAATATTTTTCCCAGTCCATAGGTTGTCTTTTCACTTTGTTGGTGGTTTCTTTTCCTGAGCAGAAGCTTTTTAGCTTTATATAGTTCCACTTGTTTATTTTTGATTTTGTTGCTTTTGTTTCAGATATGATGTCCAGAAAATCATTACCAAGATCTATGTCAAGAAGAATTTTTCCTATGTTTTCTTCTCAGAGTTTCATGTTTTCAGATCTTAGGTTTACGTCACTTAATTCATTCATTTACTTCATTTGGAGTTAATTTTTGTGAATGGTGTAAGATATGAATCAAGTTTTATTATTGTACATGTGAATATCCAATATTCCCAGCACTATTTACTGAAGAGACTGTCTTTCCTCCATTGAGTATTCTTGGATCTGCTGTCAAATATTAGTTGACTGTATATGCTTGAGTTTATTTTTGGGTTCTTGATTCTGTTCCATTGTTCTATTTATTTCTATTCCAGTACCATACTATTTTAATTACTATAGCTTTATAGTATAGCTTAAAAACAACACCTCTGGGCTTCCCTGGTGGCACAGTGGTTAAGAGTCCACCTGCCGATGCAGGGGATACGAGTTCATGCCCCAGTCTGGGAAGATCCCACATGCCGCGGAGCGGCTAAGCCTGTGAGCCATGCACACTGAGCCTGCACGTCCGGAGACTGTTGCTCCACAACGGGAGAGGCCACAGCAGTGAGAGGCCCGCATACCGCAAAAAATACAAAAAAACAAAAAAAACCCAACACCTCCCATGTTGTTCTTCTTTCTCAGGATTTCTTTGGTTATTTGGGGTATTTTGTGGTTCCATATAAATTTTAGGAGGGTTCTTTTCTAATTCTGTAAAAAATACCTTGGAATCTTGATAGGAGTTGCACTGAATCTATAGATGGTTTTTGGTACTATTGACATTTTAGCAGTATTCTTCCAATCCATGAACACGGGATACCTTTCTACTTATTTGTTTCTTCTTCAATTTTTTTCATCAATGTCTTGTAGTTTTCATCAATGTGTTGTAGTTTCTCCTTCTTGTTTAAATTTATTCTTTTTTTTTCTTTTTCTTTGATGCTGTGGTAAATGAGATTGATTTCTTTATTTCTTTTTCAGAAAATCTGTTCTTAGTGTATGGAAACACTACTGATATTTATATGTTAATTTTGTATCCTGCAACTTTACTAAATTCATTGATTAGTTCCAACAGTTTTTTGGTTGAAATTTTGGTTAAAAATTCCTGAGTAAGAGATGAAAAAAATAATGCCAATTTATTACCCTAAATTGGGTCTAGGTTTTTGTAGATATGAAGAGTAGGAGAAGGAAGCATAAAATGAGATGCTAGGCCTAGATCTTGATAATCCTAAGCCATGTGTCTGGTCCAGGATGGACCATGTTTTTATGTTTATTATATTTATATGTGGTAGATTATTTTCAAAGATGACTGCAGAAATTCCTCCTATGTGCCTTTGCAGCATGATTTTGCCACTCTTCAAATCAGAAGGTAGAGCATATTTTCCCTCTCCCTTGAACCTGGACTGATCTTATGATTTGCTTTGACCAATAAATTGAATGTGGCACAGTAATGTTATGTGACCTCTAAGGCTAAATTTTAAGAGACCTCACAATTTTTGCTTTCACTCTTGGAACCTTAAGAGCTCCATGTTCTGAAGAGGTCTAGTCTATCCTATTGAAGGATGAGAAGTCTTGCAAAGGAGGCATGACAGATGACAGCCAGCACCAACTTTCAGACAAGCTATCAGATACCATAGCCATATGATGATTATGACCAGCAAAAATAAAACCATCCAGATTGACAACCCACAGAATTGAAACTGGTACTAAATATTGGTTTGCATGTCTAAATTTTGGGGTGGTTTGTTGCACAACAATAAAGAACAAAAACATCATACAGTACTTATATAGCAATACTATGAGTGAACATTTATATAATGTTTTATAGTTAGCACAGGTTTTTCACATAAAATCTTATTTCCCTGGATCCACAGACAACTTTGTTTTCCAACTCTCTAGAGTAGCTGTGGGAGTTTCCTGTTCTGTTTTAATTTTTAAATATTATATAGAATGTAAATAATATTCACCCATATTATAGATGAAGAGGCTGAGGTGTAGAAAGAGTCCAGGATTCATCCACAATCATAGAGCTGATAAGTGAGCAGGAGAGGCTCAAATAGTAGTTGCCTCCCTTCAGATCTGCTCTTTGCTTTATACTGGGTTGTATACATTATATTTTCTCTCTTGAGAAGACACATGGATGGCTGGTAAAAGCCAAGGGAATGATCCCCGCTCTGACAGTTCCCAGAACACACTACAGTGATAGTGCCTATGGAGCAAGGAAAGCAGCTTTGCCAGTGATGTCAGCCACTACATGGATGAGGAATCCTCTGTGAGCACAGAAATCTCTCTTTGGCTGCCATGCCAACAGATCTACTATAGCCTCTAATAAAACCTCAGCCCAGCCTGCAGGGGTTCATTAATTGGTGTGCAGCTATGACATGTTTTTGTAACTGCTAGTTTAAAAAATAAAGTATACCCTAACTTACCACAATCCTAAATTAACACAGGAGAACTGCACTGCCCTGTGGAAATGAAGGGGGGCAGAGCTCTTGTCCATTATTTCTCAGGTAATAACCATGCCAACTAAAATAATTATTTTTCCACACCCACCTCACTACCTTTCACTTTAGGTCCTCATTTCTCACCTAGATTGCTGTGACAGCTTCCCAACTGGTATTCATGCTTTAACACAAATCTCTTTCCCCTTCCAACCACATTGCACACTGACACCAATTTTGTGTCCTGGAGCCATCAAACTTCTAGGCTTATGAATGTAAGCTCCATTGTAAGAGTATTTATCATTACTTAAAGTCTTGAAGAATTGAAGAACTTATTATTTGTTGAATTAATATGAAAGCCACCATACCATAAGCACTAATTATCTGATTCTAAATTTTGCCTCATCTCCGAGTTTATGCTCAAGGTAAATTGAGCAACATCTACTTCTATGGAAGGAAGCATTGACATTTCTTGTATTCTCCATGACTTTGCTCACAATTCTGCCTTTGTCTGAAACCTTCCCCTTTATTGTCTACTTCTTTACCAGTCTAACTTCTACCCATAGTCTAATATGAAGCTTACATGGCAACTCCATTGGGAAGCCTTGCCTGTGATCTTCATTTCTCTAAGTAGAATCTCTCTCATAATATATTATGAGTGTATAATAGAGATGCATCTCAAGTAGTTAGATATGTAAAGGTTATATAAGCAAGGATTCTCTATGAGGAAGGCCAGTATGGGTATAAAGACCAAATTTGAAGTCTACTGATTTAAACTTTTCATTTACATTTATAGAACATTGAGCTGGAAGTAAGAGATGAGGTTGAGTACATAGTGGAGAGAAGAGGTAGAGTGTGGGGTTGAAATCCATTTCCTAAGGTCAAGCAATTAGGTAAAGGGAGAGGTACTAGGTGAGAGTGTAGATCATTTGCCTGTTAAACTAGGGTATTTTCATATCAGTCTAAGCTGATTATTTGTGTGAAAGTGATTAAAACTAATCATTAATCTTTCCAAGTAAAAAACTACATATTTTCCATGTAAAAATATAAAAGGATTTGTCTTCACAGCATTATTGGATCAACCAACTGAAGTTCATTAACTATTAGATAACCAGAAATTCAATCAAGCAATTTATACTTGCCACTGAATCAATGAGTTGTTTGGCTACACAGCCTAAATAGTCCAGTCATGTGGGTGTTGTGTAGACAGACACAGCCTGGCTTGCTCTCAGGTGATAATCTAGCAAGCAAACAAACAAACAAACCCAAGGGAACCCTGTGCACACAGGCTGGTTGCCTCATATTTCCCACCAACTGAAGATGATTAAATTAATAAATTTGACCAAACTAATTAACTAGTGGATCTAAATCACAAGAAAAAAGGAGTCATTTCCTAAATGACCTGAATACATTCCTGATATAAATTACTAGATTAGTTAATTAATAAATTCAAAGATTCTGTTGGTTTGCAACTTCATTCCTTCATTTATGGAATTTTATTAATTGCTTTTTCTGTATTAGACATCAAGAAACAATGATGAGTAAAATATGCTTCTTCCAACATAAAAGAGAGGCAGAGTAGCTCCGAGTAGATATTTTCAAGTTAGTTCTTTTGAGAATTTCTTAGGTCAAAATCCTGGAAAGTGAAAGAGAAAGAAAGGGGAAGAGAATCATCTTTTGTCAAACCTGATTACACTTACCTGGTGATTTTACATACAGCAGCTTTGGCCTTGGGTGATAGACGGTTGAAAACAAGTGACTCACGTTGGTGTCACACACATCTTTAGATAGCAGCTGTGTTCCCTTGTAGCAGACAAATTAGATAATAACTTCTTACGTTTACCCCAGTTCTTTTCACCGTGATTCTCATATATTATCTCATCTGACCTTCACCTTCACCCCAAGAGAGGCAGGACAAGCATCACTATTTCAGTCGTAAAGATAAGTAAATCAAGGCCTAGAAAGTTTAACTGATTTTCCAAAGCCACATAACTTAGTGTCATGGTCAGCTTTCCTTTTAAAGGTGTGGTCATCCTTACATTGAAACACTTTTACTAAATGGAGACAATTTCTTGGTTGAAAAATTTCATAGACATTATCTCAACTTATTTAAGGTAGTGATGGTGAAATGGGCTACAACCTCTTCTTTGATGCTGAATAGAGGTTGTATCAGTATTTTTTTCTTGGACAATCCTCTGTGATGCCCTCCTTTCTCTTCCTATCTTTTACTCAACTGAGACAGTCTGGGACCTGGGACGTGAGACCATTTGCTGCAGTGCTTGCACCTGGACAAACGTCTTCTCGAGCAACAAAATACCAAGAAACTATAAGGGACTAAAAATAACTGCATGCATGAGCAGTTGGGGCAAATTATGAGCAAAAAGATACAAAAAGACCAAAAACCAAACTGGCACTTCTCAAGAGCTGGGAGCAAAATCAGGGTTTGGGGAACAAAATCAGGGTACTGCACATGCCCCCTGAACACAACACCACCAAAGGGGTGGGCAAACCACCTAAGCTGTCCCTCTGGCCTCACCCCTGGACCTGCCCCTATCCTCACCCCATATAAGAGACCAGCTTGCCCTCCCCCTGGGGAACAAGCAAGGGAACATATTACTTGTTTTTGCTCCCTCCTGCTTCAGCCGGAGCCCCAGTAAAGCCTTGCCTGAATTTTTTATCTGACCCTTTATCAATTTGTATTGATTAAGGAAGGCCAAGAACCCTGGTGGGTAACACAACCACTAAAGTCTATGGCAGGTCCTTGGTGAGCCATGAAACCATGTCTGGTTTCTCAAATATACCTTGCTCAGCATCTTCTCTGAATTCCTTTAGCATTGCAAAGAGGAACAGTTTTTGAATAGTTAATTGATTGATTTTTGGATTTATTAATTAAGATGTTATGCTGGGGGGCCGGAGGAAGATGGCGGAAGAGTAAGACGCGGAGATCACCTTCCTCCCCACAGATACATCAGAAATTCATCTACACGTGGAACAACTCCAACAGAACGCCTACTGAACGCTGACAGAAGACCTCAGACCCCCCAAAAGGCAAGAAACTCCCCACATACCTGGGTAGGTCAAAAGAAAAAAAGAATAAACAGAGACAATAGGATATGGACGGGACCTGCACCAGTGGGAGGGAGCCGTGAAGGAGGGAAGGTTTCTACACACTACAAGCCCCTTCGAGGGCGGAGACTGCAGGTGGCGGAGGGGGAAAGCTTCGGAGTAGCGGAGGAGAGCACAGCAACAGGGGTGTGGAGGGCAAAGCAGAGAGATTTTGGCACAGAGGATCGGTGCCCTCAGGCACACACCAGCCCGAGAGACTTGTCTGCTCGGCCGCCAGAGCGGGCGGGGCTGGGAGCTGAGGCTCGGGTATCGGCTTTCAGTCGGAGCGCAGGGAGAGGTCTGGGGCTGGCGGCAGGAAGAGACCCTGAAGGGGTTAGTGCTAGCCCGGAGGGAGTCCGGGGAAAGGGTCTGGAGCTACCGGAGAGGCAAGAGACTTTTTTCCCTTTTGTTGCCTGGTGCGCGAGGAGAGGGCATTCCCCTCCCTCCCCTCTGCCTGAGTGAGCCAGAGCCCCCGAATCAGCGGCTCCTTTAAACCCGTCCTGTCTGAGCGAAGAACGGACGCCCTCCGGCGACCTACGCGCAGAGGCGGGGCCAGGTCCAAGGCTGAGACCCGGGAGCTGTGAGAGCAGAGACAGGGAAATCTCTCTGTGCAGCCTCCGAGGCAGCGGATTAAAGCTCCACGGTCCATTTGATGTGCCCTGCGTCTGTGGAGTGCATGAATGGACAGCGAATCATCCCAAATTGAGGAAGTGGACCTTGAGGACAAGATTTAAGACTTTCCCCCCTTTTTTTTTTCCTCTTTTTACAACGAATTATCTCAAATTAAGGAGGTGGACTTAGCAAGATTTCAGACTTTTCGCCCTTTTCCTCTTTTTACAACGAATTATCCCAAATCGAGGAGGTGGACTTGGAGAGCAAGATTTTTGATTTTTCCCCCTGCTCTCTTTTTGTGAATGTGTATGTGTAATCTTCTGTGTAAGATTCTCTCTGTATAGCTTTGCTTCCACCATATGTCCCAGGGTTCTTCCGGTCCGTGTTTTTTTTCAATAATTACTTTTTAATTTTAATAACGCTACTATATTTCATACTTTATTCTATTTTACTTTGCCTGCTCTTTCTTTTTTTCCTCCCTTCCCTTCCTCCCTCCCTCCCTCCGCTCCTCCTTTCCTTCTTTCTTTTTCTTTCCTCCAGCCCTCCCTCCCTCCCACCCTTCTTCTTTCCACTTTCTTTTTCTTTCCTTCCTCCCTCCCTCCCTCCTGTCTTTCTTTCTTTCTTTCCTTCCTCCCTCCCTCCCTCTCTTCTTCCATTCACTCTTCCTTTTGCTTTCATTCCTCCCTCCCTCCCTCCTTTCTTTCCTTTCTTTCCATCCTTCCTCCCTCCCTCCTTTCTTTCTTTCTTCCTTCCTTCCTTCCTTACTTCCCTTCTTCCTTTCTTTCAATCTCTCATTCTTTCTTCTACTAATTATTTCTTTCTACTTTTTCTCACTGTTATTCTGAGCCGGGTGGATGAAAGGCTCTTGGTGCTGCAGCCAGGAGTTAGTGCTGTGCCTCTGAAGTGGGAGAGCCAACTTCAGGACACGGGTCCACAAGAGACCTCCCAGCTCCACATAATATCAAGCAGCGAAAATCTCCCAGGGATCTCCATCTCAACACCAGCACCCAGCTTCAGTCAACGACCAGCAAGCTACAGTGCTGGTCACCCTATGCCAAGCAACTAGCAAGGCAGGAACACAACCCCACCCATTAGCAGAGAGGATACCTAAAAACATAATAAGGCCACAGGCACCCCAAAACACACCACCAGACGTGGACCTGTCCACCAGAAAGACAAGATCGAGCTTCAACCACCAGAACATAGGCATTAGTCCCCCCCACCAGGAAGCCTACACAACCTACTGAAACAACCTTAGCCACGGGGGACAGACACCAAAAACAACGGGAACTACGAATCTGCAGCCTGCAAAAAGGAGACCCCAAACACAGTAACATAAGCAAAATGAGAAAGCAGAAAAACACACAGCAGGTGAAGGAGCAAGATAAAAACCTACCAGACCTAACAAATGAAGAGGTAATAGGCAGTCTACCTGAAAAAGAATTCAGAATAATGATAGTAAAGCTGATCCAAGATTCTATTTCCCAGATCCAAAATCTTGGAAATAGAATAGACAATATGCAAGAAACAGTTAACAAGGACCTAGAAGAACTAAAGATGAATCAAGCATCGATTAAAAACACAATAAATGAAATGAAAAATACTCTAGATGGGATCAATAGCAGAATAACTGAGGCAGAAGAACGGATAAGTGAGGTGGAAGATAAAATAGTGGAAATAACTGATGCAGAGAAAAATAAAGAAAAAAGAATGAAAAGAACAGAGGACAGTCTCAGAGACCTCTGGGACAACATTAAACGCACCAACATTCGAATTATAGGGGTTCCAGAAGAAGAAGAGAAAAAGAAAGGGACTGAGAAAATATTTGAAGAGATTATAGTTGAAAACTTCCCTAATATGGGAAAGGAAATAGTTAATCAAGTCCAGGAGGCACAGAGAGTCCCATACAGAATAAATCCAAGAAGAAATACGCCAAGACACATATTAATCAAACTGTCAAAAATTAAACACAAAGAAATCATATTAAAAGCAGCAAGGGAAAAACAACAAATAACACACAAGGGAATCCCCATCAGGTTAACAGCTGATCTCTCAGCAGAAACTCTACAAGCCAGAAGGGAGTGGCAGGACATAATTAAAGTGATGAAGGAGAGAAACCTGCAACCAAGATTACTCTACCCAGCAAGGATCTCATTCAGATTTGATGGAGAAATTAAAACCTTTACAGACAAGCAAAAGCTGAGAGAGTTCAGCACCACCAAACCAGCTTTACAACAAATGCTAAAGGAACTTCTCTAGGCAAGAAACACAACAGAAGGACTATACCTACAATAACGAACCCAAAGCCATTAAGGAAATGGGAATAGGAACACACATATCAATAATTACCTTAAATGTAAATGGACTAAATGCTCCCACCAAAAGACACAGAGTGGCTGAATGGATACAAAAACAAGACCCATATATATGCTGTCTACAAGAGACCCACTTCAGACCTAGAGACACATACAGATTGAAAGTAAGGGGATGGAAAAAGATATTCCATGCAAATGGAAATCAAAAGAAAGCTGGAGTAGCAATTCTTATATCAGACAAAATAGACTTTAAAATAAAGACTATTAGAAGAGACAAAGAAGGACACTACATAACGATAAAGGGATCGATCCAAGAAGAAGATATAACAATTGTAAATATTTATGCACCCAACATAGGAGCACCTCAATACATAAGGCAAATACTAACAGCCATAAAAGGGGAAATCGACAGTAACACAATCATAGTAGGGGACTTTAACACCCCACTTTCACCAATGGACAGATCATCCAAAATGAAAATAAATAAGGAAACACAAGCTTTAAATGATACATTAAACAAGATGGACTTAATTGATATTTATAGGACATTCCACCCAAAAACAACAGAATACACATTTTTCTCAAGTGCTCATGGAACATTCTCCAGGATAGATCATATCTTGGGTCACAAATCAAGCCTTGGTAAATTTAAGAAAATTGAAATTGTATCAAGTATCTTTTCCGACCACAATGCTATGAGACTAGACATCAATTACAGGAAAAGATCTGTAAAAAATACAAACACATGGAGGCTAAACAATACACTACTCAATAATGAAGTGATCACTGAAGAAATCAAAGAGGAAATTAAGAAATACTTAGAAACAAATGACAATGGAGACACGACGACCCAAAACCTATGGGACGCAGCAAAAGCAGTTCTAAGGGGGAAGTTTATAGCAATACAATCCCACCTTAAGAAACAGGAAACATTTCGAGTAAACAACCTGACCCTGCACCTAAAGCAATTAGAGAAAGAAGAACAAAAAACCCCCAAAGTTAGCAGAAGGAAAGAAATCATAAAGATCAGATCAGAAATAAATGAAAAAGAAATGAAGGAAACGATAGCAAAGATCAACCAAACTAAAAGCTGGTTCTTTGAGAAGATAAACAAAATTGACAAACCATTAGCCAGACTCATCAAGAAAAGAAGGGAGAAGACTCAAATCAGTAGAATTAGAAATGAAAAAGGAGAAGTAACAACTGACACTGCAGAAATACAAAAGATCATGAGAGATTACTATAAGCAACTCTATGCCAATAAAATGGACAACCTGGAAGAAATGGACAAATTCTTAGAAATGCACAACCTACCAAGACTGACTCAGGAAGAAATAGAAAATATGAATAGACCAATCACAAGCACTGAAATTGAAACTGTGATTAAAAATCTTCCATCAAACAAAAGCCCAGGACCAGATGGCTTCACAGGCGAATTCTATCAAACATTTAGAGAAGAGCTAACACCCATCCTTCTCAAACTCTTCCAAACAATATCAGAGGAAGGAACACTCCCAAACTCATTCTACGAGGCCACCATCACCTTGATACCAAAACCAGGCAAGGATGTCACAAAGAAAGAAAACTACAGGCCAATATCACTGATGAACATAGATGCAAAAATCCTCAACAAAATACTAGCAAACAGAATCCAACAGCACATTAAAAGGATCATACACCATGATCAAGTGGGGTTTATTCCAGGAATGCAAGGATTCTTCAATATACGCAAATCAATCAATGTGATACACCATATTAACAAGTTGAAGGAGAAAAACCATATGATCATCTCAATAGATGCAGAGAAAGCTTTCGACAAAATTCAACACCCATTTATGATAAAAACCCTGCAGAAAGTAGGCATAGAGGGAACTTTCCTCAACATAATAAAGGCCATATATGACAAACCCACAGCCAACATTGTCCTCAATGGTGAAAAACTGAAACCATTTCCACTAAGATCAGGAACAAGACAAGGCTGCCCACTCTCACCACTCTTATTCAACATAGTTTTGGAAGTTTTAGCCACAGCAATCAGAGAAGAAAAGGAAATAAAAGGAATCCAAATTGGAAAAGAAGAAGTAAAGCTGTCACTGTTTGCAGATGACATGATACTATACATAGAGAATCCTAAAGATGCTACCGAAAAACTACTAGAGCTAATCAATGAATTTGGTAAAGTAGCAGGATACAAAATTAATGCACAGAAATCTCTGGCATTCCTGTACACTAATGATGAAAAATCTGAAAATGAAATCAAGAAAACACTCCCATTTACCATTGCAACAAAAAGAATAAAATATCTAGGAATAAACCTACCTAAGGAGAAAAAAGACCTGTATGCAGAAAATTATAAGACACTGATGAAAGAAATTAAAGATGATATAAATAGATGGAGAGATATACCATGCTCCTGGATTGGAAGAATCAATATTGTGAAAATGATTCTACTACCCAAAGCAATCTACAGATTCAATGCAATCCCTATCAAACTACCACTGGCATTTTTCACAGAAGTAGAACAAAAAATTTCAAAATTTGTTTGGAAAAACAAAAGACCCCGAATAGCCAAAGCAATCTTGAGAACGAAAAACGGAGCTGGAGGAATCAGGCTGCCTGACTTCAGACTATACTACAAAGCTACAGTAATTAAGACAGTATGGTACTGGCATAAAAACAGAAAGATAGATCAGTGGATCAGGATAGAAAGCCCAGAGATAAACCCACGCACATATGGCCAACTTATCTTTGATAAAGGAGGCAGGAATGTACAGTGGAGAAAGGACAGCCTCTTCAATAAGTGGTGCTGGGAAAACTGGACAGGGACATGTAAAAGTATGAGATTAGATCATTCCCTAACACCATACACAAAAATAAGCTCAAAATGGATTAAAGACCTAAATGTAAGTCCAGACACTATCAAACTCTTAGAGGAAAACATAGGTAGAACACTCTATGACATAAATCACAGCAAGATCCTTTTGGACCCACCTCCTAGAGAAATGGAACTAAAAACAAAGATAAACAAATGGGACCTAATGAAACTTCAAAGCTTTTGCACAGCAAAGGAAACCATAAACAAGACCAAAAGACAACCCTCAGAATGGGAGAAAATATTTGCAAATGAAGCAACTGACAAAGGATTAATCTCCAAAATTTATAAACAGCTCATGCAGCTCAATAGCAAAAAAACAAACAACCCAATCCAAAAATGGGCAGAAGACTTAAATAGGCATTTCTCCAAAGAAGATATACAGACTGCCAACAAACACATGAAAGAATGCTCAACATCATTAATCATTAGAGAAATGCAAATCAAAACTACAATGAGATATCATCTCACACCAGTCAGAATGGCCATCATCAAGAAATCTAGAAACAATAAATGCTGGAGAGGGTGTGGAGAAAAGGGAACACTCTTGCACTGCTGGTGGGAATGTGAATTGGTACAGCCACTATGGAGAACAGTATGGAGGTTCCTTAAAAAACTAAAAATAGAACTACCATATGACCCAGCAATCCCACTACTAGGCATATACCCTGAGAAAACCATAATTCAAAAAGAGACATGTACCAAAATGTTCATTGCAGCTCTATTCACAATAGCCCGGAGCTGGAAACAACCTAAGTGTCCATCATCGGATGAATGGATAAAGAAGATGTGGCACATATATACAATGGAATATTACTCAGCCATAAAAAGAAACGAAACTGAGCTATTTGTAATGAGGTGGATAGACCTAGAGTCTGTCATACAGAGTGAAGTCAGTCAGAAAGAGAAAGACAAATACCGTATGCTAACACATATATATGGAATTTAAAAAAAAAAAAAATGTCATGAAGAACCTAGGGGTAAAACGGGAATAAAGACACAGACCTACTTGAGAATGGACTTGAGGATATGGGGAAGGGGAAGGGTAAGCTGTGACAAAGGGAAAGAGAGGCATGGACATATATACACTACCAAACGTAAGGTAGATAGATAGTGGGAAGCAGCCGCAGAGCACAGGGAGATCAGCTCGGTGCTTTGTGACCGCCTGGAGGGGTGGGATGGGGAGGGTGGGAGGGAGGGAGATGCATGAAGGAGGGGATGTGGGAACAGATGTATATGTATGACTGATTCACTTTGTTATAAAGCAGAAACTAATAAAAATAAAAAAAAATAAAAAAAAAAATAAAAAAGAAGATGTTATGCTGGGTCTTGAGGTGAAGAAGGAAGAGTTATGCCTGTTACCTGTTCGGCAAGGCAGGGAAAGTCAGGCAGCCTGCTGCCGCAGGGTCTGGGGCATGCTTTGCTGGAGTTCCCAACACAATGGAGGCTCTAAAGGGGAAAGACCTGTACTGCATAGGGAGTGAAGAATATAATGGCATTCAACAATTTGGTTATGTACTTCTTAAGCTACTGTCTAATATTTCACTTGCCTCATTTTTATAATCCCAACTAGAATGCTTCAAGCTGGAAGGATTTCCAACCAGGGAAGTGTGCTGGGTCTACTGGCTAGGGCAAACATAGGAGAGGACAAATTATTCAACACAGAATAAAGTAAGCAACAGCTATCTAACTCCTAAAGGATAAACCTACATGGGAGAGGAACAATTATCAAAGGCAACAGTTCTGAGTTTTCCACAAGAATTCCTTTGAAGGGAAGAGCATTTGTTTGAATGGTTAAGCCCCAACATATTTATAGAAATGATTCACATTGTCATCTTTCATATGACTACAGTCCTGTGCCAGATTCTCATATTTGTTGAGGATGAGGATGGGATAAGAAAGAGAGTATGGGTAGGCAGAAAAATATATAAAAAAGAAAATGCATAGTCCCTGGCTTTTCATTTTAATTTGGAGACAGGTATATGCAAGGGATATAGTTAAATAACAGTGAAAGTTAGGATATGACTTAGGGCTAAAGTCATATGAAGAATTCTATTAAACTGGGAAATCAAAGTGGCATAGTTAGGGAAAGCTTCACAGAGAAGGTTGAACTGATTGGACATTGAAGAAGAGGTTGAATTTGGTCTGTCAAGAAGTCAGGGAAAGGTGTTAAGGAGCATCCACACTCACCCAGCAACGATGGTAAACCAGAACCCCGCCCTTGTAAACTAGGCAGTTTCCTTGTTTCTATGTTCTTATATAACATATAGTTTTTCCTTCTCTGTGACCCTAAATGACAGCCTTATGCTCATTAGCACCAGTTGAATCAATCAGTCCAGTTATGTGGGACATAGAAGACCCTGTGTCTGCCCTCACAGTATTTACTATATAATTAGTCAGAAAATGTGAGGGTAAGAGAAGGAAGGAAATGCTTCTAAGGACAAAGTGATTTGAGGGGTTTGGGGAGAGTGGTATCTACAGGGATTAATTAACATCATAGGTAATTCCCTGTCCTATTTATCACAGCAAATGTGGGCTTGGCCTCAAGTTGTAAATTGCCTGAAAGATGCTTCCTGTTGTCATTCTCTGTGGTTGTCCTCTTTAAGGTTAGGAACAACTGTTCTCCACCCCACCCACATACTGGAAAACAGTTGTAATTTATGTGGATAACTTTAATTGAGAAAAATAGTAGCGCAACCTCAGAGGCTGCCTGGCTTAGGAGAAAGAAGATGGATGGACAATATATCCAGAGACCTGATTTGCCAATACAAGTTGTGTGATTTTAGGCAAGGTCCTTGAAACTTGGAACGTATCTGTGCACAGTGGGAATAGTAATACTTGCCTACTTACCTCCTGGGACTATCATAAGGGCAAAATGTTGTCATAGTTAAGACACATATAAAACACTATACATGCTACAGGGAAATTTAACCTCAATTGACCAAAGCATGGAACAACTAGAATCATTTATTTTCTTCCATGCACTTAAGGAAGAAGAGTGGGTTAGAGGGTAGGTGGATAGGAGAAAAATAACCAGGTTTTTATCCTCTGTTCTTAGCTACACACTTGACATACTATAAAAAAATGTATGCTTCCATTTCCAACCATACATATTTTGACATTTTCCATTTGCAAAGTGAAAATGGTAAATGACACTTATTGAGGAAGAAGAAACACCACACTTATAAATTAAAGGAAAGATTCTTCAAAAACAACAGTGATTCATATTTATTAAGCACATAATAATGCCCAGATTTATGCTACAAACTGGAATGTGCACAAAAGAAGTTTCTTTTAAAAAATAAAGAACAAGAATAAACTACAGTTTAGTTTCTAAACTTACAATCAATTTTGCAAAATAACAATAGAAACAGCAACAATAATAATCTTACAAACTCTATGCAATGCCTATAATTCTTGTTCCTTTTACTAAATTATATGTGCTAAAATTTTGTAACTTAAGTTTGCTATCCAAACTTTCATGAATATTCAACTAGAAAAAAAATACAGTGCTTATTTTACTCTTGGTGGTAGCAAATTGTTATATTTGGAGGATGCATTGGATATTTATAAACAATGATAATTTGGAGACAAATATGGTAAAATTAGTTTTGTTGAGAATAGAAGGACTATTATTAAAATGTCAGTTCTCTAGAAAATTAATCTAGGATATGTAGTAAATAAATGGAAAATTGACTCCATTTCAGTAGCTTTAGCTGTCACCCATAAATGGCAACTTATCATTTTCTAGCATCACAGATTAAAAGCTTATAAAGATTTTTAGCTTCCCTTGTACACTCACATTCAATATCTATACCTATGTCTTTGAAACATCAGTAATAGGAATCCTTACCTTTTTGTTTCAACTTCTATTATTTTAGATACTATATAAGTTCTCTTAGCTTCAAGTTTTCTATGAATAACATTGAGATAATGATTAGCTTACTATTTTTGCAAGAGTTAACATGAAATTATGTATATGTAGACATTCCTGACATATTATAAACATATGATGGACATTCAAATATATTAGCTATTTTTATTCTACCTTATACACACATTATTGAGACAGCCTCTTGCTGCTCTGTTTTGTTTGAGTCTTTCATCATCAGTACATCCTGAACCCTCCCACCAGATGAACATTTCTAAGTTAATGTTTTGCTCACGTGATCTGCCTGTTTAGAAAACTTCTCTGCATTGCTTTCAGGATGAGTGTTAGTATTTTTTGGAGTCATTAATAATGTACCCTTAGCATATTTAACTAGCCTTACTTTTTAAGAATCCCTTGGGACATCCCTGGTGGTCCAGTGAGTAAGACTCTATGCTCCCAGTGCAGGGGGCCCGGGTTTGATCCCTGGTGGGGGAACTAGATCCCACATGCATGGCACAACTAAGAAGTCTGCATGCTACAACTAAAAGATCCCGCATGCCGTGATGAAGATTTTCCACTACTATCTACTCTTTTCCCCAGTAGTCTCTGCTTTCTTGGGTTCATCTCTTTTCCCTTTTCAGAGAATTTATGGTTCATCAGGAGGTTCTTAAAAGACACAGACCTTTTAAGAATCAAAGGAATCAAATTCTGTGTCCACAGAAGTATTCAGGACCTCCTGACTAGTTTTAAGGGACTTGGAAACTGTTCATATCCCAGAAACCCCAGGTGTTCAGAGGGAAATGCTTTTCAGACATTAAAAGTTCTCTGAGGGTTTTTTTAAAAAAAATTTCCTCTCTCTGCTTTCCTTTTGGAAAGGGTATATTTAGTAGAGACATCATCATATGGGAGGTTTCCACAGAGATTTAAATAAAGAGGAGATGGCATGCTTCAGGTAGTGCAGAGTAGAGAAAGGATTGAGGATAAGAGTAAGCATGGTCTATATCAGAGCAGGTCATATGTTGTGGTCCCCTCATGGTCAGTTTGCAGCTCCATGCTACAGCACCACAATTCCTGCTCTGGCTACTCACTCCATACACACTGGCAAGAGTTGGAGAGACCAGTACCATGCAAGGCCACCACCTGTGGAAGTTCTCTGCCATCCAAACCCAACATAAAACCATAGTTGATAAAATTTACCCTCAAAATTCCTCAACCAAGTACATCTCCTCTCCTTCAAAATCCACATTTCCTGTCTTGCTGAATAATGCCAATATCTACTGCATCTCCTACATCAGGAACCTGGTAGGACTCCTTCCTTTCCTCATACCCTATGGCTAACTGTTCACCTTAATGCTCCTCTATTCTGCTCACTTATTTCAATTCTCAGTACAAGCAACTTAGGTCATCTGATACTTCCAATCATTTTGATTTAGAGTATTGCAAGAATGGGGATGGAGGTGGGAACTGGAAACATAATTACCTTGCACCACCTCCTTCACATCCCTTATCTCCCTGAGTTCTCAGACAAGTCTATGAGGAAGGCACTAAAATCTTCAATTCTGTGATTGTAATGATAATGGGACTAATACTTACTAAGCATTAATCATGTGCTCGGCACTGTGCATCATTTTACACTTATTCCTCCTACTTTATTTCTTGCCCCCTTTACATTGCTCTCACACTGAGTCTTAAATTCAATTTTTGTGTAGTTTTCCCTCATCTTCTTTTCTACACCCTCATTACATGGAAGGCAAGGGGTTCCTTCCATAATCTGGCTTCTGACTACACCTTCCCCCTTTTGCTGCTACTCTCCAAAGCCAAGAGCACCTTCCTTTTCCTTCCCTTTTCTCTATACCCACTATATTAAACCTCTTACTTTCTTTAATATTTTGGCTTTTGTCCATTTCATCACAGGAGTCTTCTCCCAGCCTATTTTACTTTCTCTTATAGACCTGTTATTTGTTCTGCCTCGCAGAAATTTCTTGCTTTAGTGTCGACACTCTGATTTTTTTTTTTTTTTTTTTTTTTTTTGAGGAACTGCCTATCTCTCAGTGGGAGCAGTCTGAACAAGACTGTATGGTGATCTGCTCTCCCTGGAAAGGGGGTGGGCATAGGACTGAGGTTCAGCAAACAAGACTCTCTGGGATTTGTCTTCAAGTGGAATGATACAAGGACCAGGAAAGATTGAAGCTGGTTATTCTGATGATTCCTGCTTCTCAAATCCCAGGAATAGACTTTGCTCTTAGCTTTCTGAGGCCTATTTTTGATCTCCTGAGGCTTTCCGAAGCCATTCAAGTAATCTAACCCCTCTCTCCTTGTGCTTAAGTAAGCCAGAATTCACTTCTGCTGTTTACAAAGAACTCTGATCAACACAGTGTCGTCCTTTTAGTGAAAACCATGCTCTCTGCTTGTCCTATAGCCAAATAACATTCTGATTGGCTGGGCTCAGTCCCATTCACCCTCATGTTCTATTGTAATTCTGCCCCTAGAGAATGCCTTACATGAGGGCCCAGACAGTGCCAAAGCAGCAGGCCTAAGATCGCCCTTTCTCCAGTTTATTACATAGAACACTAGAGCCAGATCGGCCATTGGAAACCTCTGTGCTTTTCAACCAGTACTTTTCAGCCTGTGTCATGAGTACCTAGATCCCTCAGTGGTATCTCAGATGCTAACCCCACTGTCTCTTCACAGACCACATTCCTAGATGTGCTTACATCAGTCAGGCTGAAGGGATTCAGAACATTGGAAATGCAACAAAATCTAATGAACACTTATTTATGTTTTTAAATTTAATTTAATTAATTTATTTTATACAACAGGTTCTTATTAGTTATCTATTTTATACATATTAGTGTATATATGTCAATCCCAATCTCCCAATTCACCCCGTCCCCCCTGCTTTCCCCCACTGGTGTCCATATGTTGGTTCTCTAAATCTGTGTCTCTATTTCTGCCTTGCAAACTGGTTCATCTGTACCATTTTTCTAGATTCCACATATATGCGTTAATATATGATATTTGTTTTTCTCTTTCTGACTTACTTCACTCTGTATGACAGTCTCTAGGTCCATCCACGTCTCTACAAATGACCCAATTTTGTTCCTTTTTAAGGTTGAGTAATATTCCATTGTATAGATGTACCACATCATCTTTATCCATTCATCTGTTGATGGGCAATTAGGTTGTTCCATGACCTGACTATTGTGAATAGTGCTGCAGTGAACATTGGGGTGCATGTGTTTTTTTTGAATTATGGTTTGCTCAGGGTATATGCCCAGTAGTGGGATTGCTGGGCCATATGGTAATTCTATTTTTAGTTTCTTAAGGATCCTCCATACTGTTCTCCATAGTGGCTGTATCAATTTACATTCCCACCAACAGTGCAACAGGGTGCTCTTTTCTCCACATCCTCTCCAGCATTTGTTGTTTGTAGATTTTCTGATGATGCCAATTCTAACTAGTATGAGGTGATACCTCAGTGTAGTTTTGATTTGCATTTCTCTAATAATTAGTGATGTTGAGCAGCTTTTCATGTGCCTCTGGGCCATCTGTATGCCTTCTTTGGAGAAATGTCTATTTAGGCCTTCTGCCCATTTTTGGACTGGGTTGTTTGGGTTTTTAATATTGAGCTGCATGAGCTGTTTATATATTTTGGAGATTAATCCTTTGTCTGTTGCTTCATTTGCAAATATTTTGTCCCATTCTGAGGGTTGTTTCTTTGTCTTGTTTATAGTTTCCTTTGCTGTGCAAAAGCTTTTAAGTTTCATTAAGTTGCATTTGTTTATTTTTGTTTTTATTTCCATTACTCTAGGAGGTGGGTCAAAAAAGACCTTGCTATGATTTATGTCAAAGAGTGTTCTTCCTATGTTTTCTTCTAAGAGTTTTAAAATTTTGAGTCTTACATTTAGGTCTTTAATCCATTTTGAGTTTATTTTTGTGCCTGGTGTTAGTGAGTGTTCTAATTTCATTCTTTTACATGTAGTTGTCCAGTTTTCCAAGCACCATTTATTGAAGAGACTGTCTTTTCTCCATTGTATATCCTTTGTCATAGATTAGTTGACCATAGGTGTGTGAGTTTATCTCTGTGCTTTCTATCCTGTTCCATTGATCTGTATTTCTTTTTTTGTGCCGGTACCATATTGTCTTGATTACTGTACCTTTGTAGTATAGTCTGAAGTCAGGAAGTCTGATTCCTCCAGCTCTGTTTTTTTCCCCTCAAGATTGCTTTGGCTATTCGGGGTCTTTTTTGTTTCCATACAAATTTTAAGATTTTTTGTTCTGGTTCTGCAAAAAAGTCATTGGTAATTTGATAGGGATTGTATTGAATCTGTAGATTGCTTTGGGTAGTATAGTCATTTTCACAATATTGATTCTTCCAATCCAAGAACATGGTGTATCTCTCCATCTGTTTGTGTCATCTTTGATTTCTTTCATCAGTGTCTTACAGTTTTCTGAGTACAGGTCTTTTACCTCCTTAGGTAGGTTTATTCCTAGGTATTTTATTCTTTTTGTTGCAGTGGTGAATAGGATTGTTTCCTTAATTTCTCTTTCTGATCTTTTATTGTTAGTGTATAGGAATGCAAGAGATTTCTGTGCATTAATTTTGTATTTTACAACTTCAAATCCATTGATTAGCTCTAGTAGTTTTCTGGTGGCATCTTCAGGATTTTCTGTGTATGGTATCATGTCATCTGCAAATAGTGACAGTTTTACTTCTTCTTTTCCAATTTGTATTCATTTTATTTCTTTTTTTTTCTTTGATTGCCATGGCTAGGGCTTCCAAAACTATGTTGAATAAGAGTGGACATCCTTGTCTTGTTCCTTATCATAGAGAAAATGCTTTTAATTCTTCACCATTGAGAATGATGTTTGCTGTGAGTTTGTCGTATATGGCCTTTATTATGGTGTATCACATTTATTGATTTGTGTATATTGAGGAATCCTTGCATCCCTGGGATAAATCCCACTTGATCATGGTGTATGATCCTTTTACCGTGTTGTTGGATTCTGTTTGCTAGTATTTTGTTGAGGATTTTTCCATCTATATTCTTCAGTGATATTGGTCTATAATTTTCTTTTTTTGTAGTATCTTTGTCTGGTTTTGGTATCAGGGTGATGGTGGCCTCATAGAATGTGTTTGGGAGTGTTCGTTCCTCTGCAAATTTTTGGAAGAGTTTGAGAAGTATGGGTATGATCTCTTATGTAAATGTTTGATAGAATTCACCTGTGAAGCCATCTGGTCGTGGACTTTTGTTTGTTGGAAGATATTTAATCACAGTTTCAATTTCATTACTTGTGATTTTTCTGTTCATATTTTCTACTTCTTCCTGGTTCAGTCTTGGAAGGTTATACATTTCTAAGAATTTGTCCATTTCTTCCAGATTGTCCATTTTATTGGTATAGAGCTGCTTGTAGTAGACTCTTATGGTGCTTTGTATTTCTGTGGTGTCCATTGTAATTTCTCCTTTTTAATATCTAATTTTATTAATTTAAGTCCTCTCCCTCTTTTTCTTCATGAATCTCACTAAAGGCTTATCAATTTTGTTTATATTCTCAAAGAAACAGCTCTTAGTTTTATTGATCTTTGCTATTGCTTTCTTTGTTTGTATTTCATGTAGTTCTGCTCTGATCTTAATGATTTCTTTCTTTCTGCTAAGTTTGGGTTTCACTTCTTCTTCTTTCTCTAGTTTCTTTAGGTGTAAGTGTAGATTGTTTATTTGAGATTTTTCTCGATTCTTGAGGTAGGATTTTATTGCTATAAATTTCCCTCTTAGAACTGCTCTTGCTGCATCCCATACTTTATAGATTGTCATGTTTTCATTGATATTTGTCTCCAGGTATTGTTTGATTTCCTCTTTGATTTCTTCATTGATATCTTGGTTATTTAGCAATATATTGTTTAGCCTCCATATGTTTCTGTTTTTTACAGTTTTTTTCCCCCTGTAATTGGTTTCTAATCTCATAGCATTGTGGTCAGAAAAGATGCTTGATATGATATCAGTTTTCTTAAATTTACTGAGGGTTGATTTGTGATCAAAGATGTGATCTATCCTGGGGAATGTTCCATGTGCATTTCAGAAGAGAGTGTAATCATCTGCTTTCAGATGGAATGTCCTATAAATATCAATTAAATCTATCTGTTCTATTGTGTCATTTAAAGCTTTTGTTTCCCTATTAATTTTCTGTCTGGATGATCTGTCCATTGGTGTAACTGAGGTGTTGAAGTCTCCCACTATTTTTGTGTTACTGTTGATTTCTCCTTTTTGGCTGTTAATATTTGCCTTATGTATTGAGGTGCTCCTCTGTTGGGTGCATATATATTTACAATTGTTATATCTTCTTCTTGGATTGATCCCTTGATCATTATGTAGTGTCCTTCCTTGTCTCTTGTAACATTCTTGATTTTAAAGTCTATTTTACCTGATGTGAGTATTGCTACTCCAGCTTTCTTTCTATTTCCATTTGCATGGAATATCTTTTTCCATCCCTTCACTTTTAGTCTGTATGTGTCCCTAGGTCTGAAGTGGTTCTCTTGTAGACAGTATATATATGGGTCTTGTTTTTGTATCCATTCAGCAAACCTGTGTCTTTTGGTTGGAGCATTTAATCCATTCACATTTAAGGTAATTATCAATATATATGTTCCTATTACCATTTTCTTAATTGTTTTGTTTTTGTTTTTGTAGGTCCTTTTCTTCTCTTGTGTTTTCCACTAGAGAAGTTCCTTTAGCATTTGTTGTAGAGCTGGTTTGATGGTTCTGAATTCTCTTAGTTTTTGCTTGTCTGTAAAGCATTTGATTTCTCCATCAAATCTGAATAAGATCCTTGCTGGGTAGAGACATCTTCCCTTTCATCACTTTAAATATATCATGTCACTCCCTTCTGGCTTGTAGAGTTTCTGCTGAGAATTCAGTTATTAAACTTATGGGTGTTCCCTTGTATGTTATTTGTCATTTTCCCTTGTTGCTTTTAATACTTTGTCTTTATTTTTTGTCAATTTTATACTATGTGTCTCAACATGTTTCTCCTTGGGTTTATCCTGCCTGTGATTCTCTGTGCTTTCTGGACCTGGGTGGCTATTTCATTTCCCATGTTAGGGAAACATATATATAATCTCTTGAAATATTTTCTCAGGTCCTTTCTCTATTTCTTCTCCTCTGGGACCCCTAAAATGCCAATGTTTGTGCATTTAATGTTGTCCCAGAGGTCTCTTAGGCTGTCTTCATTTCTTTTCATTCTTTTTACTTTATTTTGTTTTGCAGCAGTGAATTCTACCATTCTGTCTTCCAGGTCACTTATCCATTCTTCTGCCTCAGTTATTCTGATATTGATTCATTCTAATGTATTTTTCATTTCGGTTATTGTATTGTTCATCTCTGTTTGTTTGTTCTTTAATTCTTCTATGTCTTTGTTAAGCATTTTTTGCATCTTATCGATCTTTGTCTCCATTGTGTTTCTGAGGTCCTGGCTCAACTTCACTATAATTATTCTAAATTATTTTTCTGGAAGGTTGACTATCTCCACTTCATTTAGTTGCTTTTCTGGGGTTTTATCTTGTTCTTTCATCTGGTACATAGTCCTCTGCCTTTTCATTTTGTCTATCTTTCTGTGACTATGGTTTAAGTTCCACAGGCTGCAGGATTGAAGTTCTTCTTGCTTCTGCTGTCTGCTCTCTGGTGGATGAGGCTAAGAGGCTTGTGCAAGCTTCCTGATTGGAGGGACTGGTGGTGGGTAGAGCTGGGTGTTGCTCTGGTAGGCAGAGCTCAGTAAAACTTTAATCCTCTTGTCTGCTGATGGGTGGAACTGAGTTCCCTCCCTGTTGGTTGTTTGGCCTTAAGCAACCCAGCACTGGAGCCTACAGGCTCTTTGGTGGGGCTAATGGTGAACTCTGGGAGGACTCATGCCAAGGAGTACTTCCCAGAACTTCTGCTGCCAGTGTCCTTGTCCCCGCAGTGAGCCACAGCTGCCCCCTGGCATCTGCAGGAGACCTTCGACCACTAGCAGTTAGGTCTGGTTCAATCTCCTATGGGGTCACTACTCCTTCCTCCTGGGTCCTTATGTGCACAGTACGTTGTATATGCCCTCTAAGAATGGAGTCTTTGTTTCCCCCAGTCTTGTCGAATTCCTGCAGTAAAATCTCGCTAGCCTTCAAAATCTGATTCTCTGGGAATTACCCCTCCCCTTACTGGACCCACAGGTTGGGAAGCCTGATGTAAGGCTCAGAACCTTCACTCCAGTGGGTGGACTTCTGTGGTATAATTGTTCTCCAGTTTTGAGTTACCCACCCAGCAGTTATGGGATTTGATTTTATTGTGATTGTGCCCTTCCTACCATCTCATTGCAGCTTCTCCTTTGTCTTTGGATGTGGGGTATCTTTTTTGGTGAGTTCTAGTGTCTTCCTGTCAATGATTGTTCAGCAGTTAGTTGTGATTCCAGTGCTCTCACAAGAGGGAGTGAGTGCATGTCCTTCTACTCTGCCATCTTGAACCAATCTCCTCTAATGGTCTCAAATCTTTTTGTAACTATGTTCTTACATTAAATCCTCCACAGAAAACATTTTCTATAACCATAGATTCCTAAAAGAGCACTGGTCTAGCTCTGGTCTCAGTGGCCTGGATAGTTCATTCCACTTCTAGAAGTCTCAGCTCTCTGCGAAAAGGGATAATATGAGCAATATCACCAAGATGGCAAATAGGTTGTTCCTGACTTCACCCTCCCCACACACAAGAGGAGCAACTAACAACTACTCATGAACATTATACCACTGAGAGAATTCTAGAAACATGGAGGTGAGGCTGAAATACCCCCTAGCCAAAAGACACAATAGTAACTGTTGTTACTATCACACATATTTGAAGGTGAAAGTGCACTGAGCTAGAGAATGAAAAAACTTTCTGGAAGCAAAGATGTTGGTATTGTCATTATTGGTTCTACTCCCCATATTCCCACTCTGCTCTGAGTTCATAGCATCCACCTCCTTCCACATCTTCTTGAAGATTAATGACTAACCTTATAAAACAGTCCTGGGAGAATGGGAAGTATCTGTGTGTTTTACTTTTCCCCTCCCCTCCTGTTCTTTTACCTAACATTGGTCAGGGGACCAATGGTCATAGAACCTCAGAATGTCAGTTCTGAAAACTCATTATTCTAATCTCAGCTCTTTCATAATCTTTTGGTATAAGCTGAGGGTAAGTCCTGTCACTTGCATCAGTATATTTAAAACAAAAATCTTTGCCTTACGTCTTTCTTGACTTGGAGAAAGAATCTTAAAAGGGTTACACAATGCATGTTAATGTTATTGGATGTTAATGGTTATAATTAACAACTTTACCTGAATTGGTTTCTTAGTGTTGTTATAACAAAGTACCGCAGACTGAATGGCTTAAATAATAGAAATTTATTGTCTCACAGTTCTGGAGGCTGGAAGTCCAAGATCAAAGTGCCAGCAGGGCTGTTTCCTTCTAAGCGCTCTGAGGGAGACTTTTAAAAAATATCTTTATTGGCGTGTAATTGCTTTACAATGTTGTGTTAGTTTCTGCTGTACAACAAAGTGAATCAGCTATATGTATACATATATCCCCATGTCCCCTCCCTCTTGAACCTTCCTCCCACCCTCCCTATGCCACCACTCTAGATCATCACAAAACATCAAGCTGATCTCCCTGTGCTATGCAGCAGCTTCCCACTAGCCATCCATTTTACATTTGGTAGTGTATATATGTCAATGCTACTCTCTGAGGGAGATTTTGTTTCATCTTTCTCTCCTGGCTTCTGCTAATTGCTGGTAATATTTGGTGTTCATTGGCTTGTAGATCTCTGCCTTCATCTTCAAGTGGCATTCTCCATGTGTGTGTGCATGTTGGTGTTCAAATTTCTCCTTTTTATAAGAACATCAGTTATGTTGGATTACGGGCCCACCCTACTGCAGTATATCTCATCTTAACTAATTATATCTGCAATAATATTATTTCCAAATAAGGTTATATTGTAAGGTACTGTGGGTTAGAATTTCAATATTTGAATTTTAGGGGAACATTATTTAACCATAACATTACCAATCATCATTATTATCATCTTTGCAAGAAGTTGATTTGCAGAAATGCTTAAACTACCAGGTCTAGCTTTGACATCCCTTCTCTGTGGTTCAGAGGGAAGTGAATCACAGACTCTCCAATGTGACAAGGACCAGTTCACTCCCAGTGTACTTCCTTTGTTATCACTGAATTATTTGGAAATATGAAAGCTACTTCAGAAAAATGTTGATGGTGAGCCACATGAATAGTAGATGTGGAGGTCTGAATTGTTAACACCTTGTCAAACATTTATTGTCCCACCTCTAAACTTCTATGATAATGTCGCCTGAAAAAAGATACATAACGTGAGAGTTGTGAGTTAAGTTTTATTTGAGGCAAAATGAGGACTATAGCCTGGGAGACAACATTTCAGATAGCTCTGAGAAACTGCTCCAAAGAGGTAGGGGGAAGGTTAGTATATATGTGATTTTGACGAAGAGGGGTACATGCAATCAAGCACACATTTTTGCAGAAGGTTGCTGTTAGTCTCGAGGAGCAGATATCTCCATTAATGATTTTATTGCTCTTCTAGATGTGAGGAGATGAAAGAATTGGGCTTATAAAATCATTTCCTAAAAATATGTAGCTCTCTGAAAGCCTGTTCTGCCAGTTTTTCCCAGAGCACAGAGTGCCTAGTTCCGATCTCCACCTTGAACTCCTTTCAGGGTTTGTTGAAGGTCAATGGCTGCAGTGGCTTAATCCTTGTAGAGGTAGATGGCAAGTGCCAAGTTTTAGTTGGCAATAAGGTGAACAGCATCCACATGGTGCAGAATTCTGTAATACACCCTATGAAACTTAGGAAGCCATGTTTAGGCTAACTCAGAATTTCTAAACTGAAAAATATAATTGTTGTGTTTTTATGCTAACATGGATAGAACCCTGCAAGAGTTACTTTCACTTTTCTCTCCCTTGCTTTTTAGAACACTTGTAGTTATCCCCTACTTAGAACTGCAGAGACTTCAACTTTAGAAAGAACAAGTGAAATCAACCCACCCAATGGATTCAGAAACTGACAGCCTGAGAGATAACTATGGCCTGTAGATTTTGCTGATGTGTCATTGAAAGTGGGAACATCAACTAGAGGGTGTGTGTGTGTTTTATCTTTTACAATACAATTTATGGAGATGGTATGATTGTCACATTGAGTATGTTTGAATGAATGATTTAAATAAATTTCCATATGAGAACAATGTCTGTGAGTGTGAAGCACATGATGTTTGCCTTTTTTTTTTCTTTATTAAAAGTTCCTTACAAATTCAATAGAGTGAGAGGATGGACAAAGATGTAGGATAGGAGATGCAAGTTGTGTACATGATCAAGATAATAATAAACTCATACTTTTAAAAATAAAAGTATAAAAAGCACTGAATGCATCACACGTAACTCTTATTTATTTATTTGTTTATTTTAAACTTCATTTACTTTTATTTTATTTTTTTTTTTTTTTTTTTTTTTTTTTTTTTTTTTCTGTACGTGGGCCTCTCACTGCTGTGGCCTCTCCCGTTGCGGAGCACAGGCTCCAGACGCGCAGGCCCAGCAGCCACGGCTGACGGGCCCAGCCGCTCCGCGGCACGTGGGACCCCCCCGGAGCGGGGCACGAACCCGTGTCCCCTGCACCAGCAGGCGGACGCTCAACCACTGTGCCACCAGGGAAGCCCTACTTTTATTTTATATTGAGGTATAGTTGATTTCCAATGTTGTGTTGGTTTCAGGTGTAGAGCAAAGTGTTTCAGTTATACCTATACATATATCCATTCTTTTTCAGATTGTTTTTCCCTATAAGTTATTACAGAATATTGAGTAGAGTTCCCTGTGCTATATAGCAGGTCCCTGTTTTTTATTAATTTTATATATAGTAGTGTGTATACGTTAATCCCAAACTCCTAATTTATTCCCCCTCTTGACCTTTCCCCTTTGGTAACCACAAGTTTGTATTCCAAGTCTGTGAGTCTGATTCTGTTTTGTAAATAAGTTCAACTGTACCATTTTTTTAGATTCCACATATAAGTGGTATCATATAATATTTGTCTTTCTCTGTCTGACAGACTTCACTTAGTCTGATAATCTCCTGGTCCAGTCATGTTGCTGCAAATGGCATTATTTCATTCTTATTTTTATGGCTGAGTAATATTCCATTGTATATATGTACCACATCTCTTTTTTTAAATAAATTTATTTTATTTATTTATTTTTGGCTGTTTTGGGTCTTTGTTGCTACATGTGGGTTTTCTCTAGTTTCGGCTAGTGGGGGTTACTCTTCACTGCGGTGTGTGGCCTTCTCATTGCAGTGTCTTCTCTTGTTGTGGAACATGGGATCTAGGTGTGCGGGCTTCAGTAGTTGTGGCGCACGGGCTTAGTTGCTCCGCGGCATGTGGGATCTTCCCTGACCAGGGCTCAAACCCCTATATTAGAAGGTGGATTCTTAACCACCACCAGGGAAGCTGTGTACCACATCTTTATCCATTCATCTGCTGATGGACAATTAGGTTGCTTCCATGTCCAGGCTATTGTAAATAGTGCTGCAATGAACATTTGGGTGCATGTATCTTTTCAAATTATTGTTTCTCTGGATATATGCCCAAGAGTGGAATTACTGGATCATATGGTAGCTCCATTGTATATTCTTGCCTCCTTTGTCATAGATTAATTGACCACAGGTACATGGGTTCATTTCTATGCTTTCAATCCTGTTCCATTGATCTATATTTCTGTTTTTGTGCCAGTGCCATACTCTTTTGGTGACTACAACTTTGTAGTATAGCCTGAAGTCAGGGACCCTGATTCCTCCAGCTCCGTTTTTCTTTCTAAAGATTGTTTTGGTTATTTGTGGTCTTTTGTGTTTCCATACAAATTGTAAAATTTTTTGTTCTAGTTCTGTGAAAAATTCCATTGGTAGTTTGATAGGGATTGCATTAAAACTGTAGATTACTGGGCTTCCCTGGTGGCGCAGTGGTTGCGAGTCCGCCTGCCGATGCAGGGGATGTGGGTTCGTGCCCCGGTCTGGGAGGATCCCACGTGCCGCGGAGCGGCTGGGCCCGTGGGCCATGGCCGCTGAGCCTGCGCATCCGGAGCCTGTGCTCCGCAGCGGGAGAGGCCACAGCAGTGAGAAGCCCGCGTACCGCAAAAAAAAAAAAAACTGTAGATTACTTTGGGTAGTATATTCATTTTCATAATGTGGTTTCTTCCCATCCAAGAACATGTTATATCTTGCCATTTGTTTCTGTCATTTTCAATTTCTTTCATCAGCCTTTTATAGTTTTCAGAGTACAGGTCTTTTTCCACCTTAGGTAGGTTTATTCCTAGGTATTTCATTATGTTTGATACAATGGTAAATGGGATTGTTTCCTTGATTTCTCTTTCTGATCTTTTGTTGTTAGTGTATAGAAATGGAACTGATTTCTGGACATTAACTTTGTATCCTGCTGCTTTACCAAATTCATTGATGAGTTTTAGTAGTTTTCTGGTGCATCTTGAGGATTTTCTATGTTTAGTATCATGTCATCTTCAAACAGTGCCAGTTTTACTACTTCTTTTCCCATTTGGATTCCTTTTATTTATTTTATTTCTTCTCTGATTGTTGTGGCTAGGACTTCCAAAACTATGCTGAATGAAAGTAGAGTGGGTGGACATCCTGGTTTTGTTCCTGATCTTAGAGGAAATGTTTTCAGCTTTTCACTATGGAGTATGATGTTAGCTGTAGGTTTGTCCTATAAAGCCTTTATTGTGTTGAGATATGTTCCCTCTTTGTCCACTTTCTGGAGAGTTATTATCATAAATCAGTGTTGAATTTGTAAAAACATTTTTCTGCATCTATTGAGATGATCATATGGTTTTTATTCTTCAACTTGTTAATGTGGTGTATCACAGTGATTGATTTGTGGATATTGAAAAATCCTTGCATCCTTGTGATAAATCCCACTTGATCATGGGGTATGATCCTTTTAATATATTGTTGGATTCAGTTTACTAGTATTTTGTTTAGAATTTTTGTGTCTATGTTCATCAGTGATATTGGCCTGTAATTTTCTTTTCTGGTGGTATCTTTTCTGGTTTTGGTATCAGGGTGGCCTGATGGTGGCCTCATAGAATGAGCTTAGGAGCATTCCTTCTTCTGTAAGTTTTTGTAAATAGTTTCAGAAGGAGAGGTGTTAACTCTTCTCTAAATGTTTGATAGAATTCACCTGTGAAGCCATCTGGTCCTGGACTTTTGTTTGTTGGAAGATTTTTGATCACAGTTTCAATTTCAGCACTCATGATTTATCTATTCACATTTTTTATTTCTTCCAGGTTCAGTCTTGGAAGATTGTACCTTTCTAAGAATTTGTCCATTTCTTACAGATTATCCATTTTATTGGCACATAGTTGCTTGTAGTAGTTTCTTATGATCCTTTGTATTTCTGTGGTGTCACTTATAACTTCTTTTGCATTTCTCATTTTACTTATTTAAGCCCTTTCTTTTTCTTCCTTGATGAGTCTGGCTAAAGATTTATCAGTTTTCTCTTTTCAAAGAAGCAGATTTTAGTTCCATGATCTTTTCTTATTGTTTTCTTTGTCTCTATTCCATTTATTTCTACTCTCACCTTTATGATTTCTTCTACTAACTTTGGGTTTTGTTTGTTTTTGTTTCTCTTATTTTTTATTTTTAATCTATTTAATTTTTTTTATTTTTTAAATGAAAAATTTTTTTACAGTAAGATCTTGTTGGTTATCTATTTTGAATATAGCCATGTGTACATGTCAATCGCAAATTCCCAATCTATCCCTCCCCCATCTTTTCCTCTGGTAATCATAAGTTCATTCTCTAAGTCTGTGAGTCTGTTTTTGTTTTGTAAATAAGTTCATTTGTATCATGTGTTTTTAGATTCTGTATATAAGTGATATTATATGATATTTGCCTTTCTTTGTCTGACTTACTTCACTTAATATGATAATCTCTAGATCCATCTGTGTTATGGCAAATGACATTTTTTAGTGTAAGGTTATGCTTTTATTTGAGATTTTTCTTGTTTCCTGAAGTAAGACTGTATTGCTGTAAATTTCCTTCTTATACTGTTTTTCCTGCATCCCATAGGTTTTGAGTCATTATGTTTTCATTTTCATGTGTCTCTAGGTATTTTTTGATTTTCCCTTTGATTTCTTCAGTGATCCATTAGTTGTTTAGTAACATGTTGTTTAACCTCCATGTGTTTGTGTTTTTTACAGCTTTTTTCTTGTAGTTTATTTCTAATCTCATAGTATTGTGGTTAGACAAGATGCTTGATATGATTCAATTTTTATAAATTTACTGAAGCTTGCTTTGTGGCCCAGCATGTGATCTATCCTGGCGAATATTCTATGTGCACTTGAGAAGCATGTGTATTCTGCTGCTTTCAAATGGAATGCTGTATAAATATCAATTAAGTGCATCTAGTCTAATGCACTTAAGGTCAGTGTTTCCTTATTGATTTTCTGCCTGGATGATCTGTCCATTGATGTAAGTGGGGTGTTAAAATCCCCACTATTATTGTGTTACTGTAGATTTCTCCTTTTATGGTTGTTAGCATTTGCCTTTTATATTGAGATGCTTCTATATATGAACCCCAATTTTGGGTTCATATATATTTACAATTGATAAATCTTCTTGGATTGATCCCTTGATCATTATGTAGTGTCTTTCTTTGTCTCTTGTAACAGTTTTTATTCTAAAGTCTACTTTATCTGATATGAGTTTTGCTCCTCCAGCTTTCTTTTGATTTACATCTGCATGGGATACCATTTTCCATTCTCTCACTTTCAGTCAGTATGTGTCCCTAGATCTGATGTGGGTCTCTTGCAGATGGTATATACATGGGTTTTATTTTTGTATCCATTCAGCCAGTCTATGTCTTTTGGTTGGAGCATTTAATTCATTTTCATTTAAGGTAATTATGAATATGTATTTTCTTATTCCCATTTTGTTAATTGTTTTGGAGTTGTTTTTGTAGTTATTTTATCTTCCTTTCCTCTTCTGTTCTCTTCTCATGATTTGATGTGTTTTGATTGCTTTTACTTTTGTATGTGTGTATCTACTGTAGTATTTTTGGCTTGTGTTTCCCACAGTCTCTATATGTACAAGATTGTTTTAAGTTTTTGGTCTCTTAATTTCAAATGTATTTCTAATATCCTGCATTTATACTCTCCTCATGATTGCTGGTTTTGATATTCTATTTGTGTGTGGATGATTTCTTACATTTACTGTATGTTTGCCTTTACCAGTGAGCTTTCCCATTCATAATTTTCTCGTTTCTAGTTGTGGCCTTTTCTTTTTTGCCTAGAAAAGATCCTTTAGCATTGTAGTAAAACTGGTTTGTTGGTGCTGAATTCTCTTAGTTTTTAGCTCTTGTCTGTAAAGCTTTTGATTTCTCTGTTGAATCTGAACGAGAACCTTGCTGGGCAGCGTATTTTTGGTTGTAGTTTTTTCCCTTTCATCACTTTAAATATACCATGACACTCCTTCTGTCCTGCAGAGTTTCTGCTGAAATATCAGCTGATAAACTTATGGGGATTCCTTTGTATATTATTTGTTGCTTTTTCTTGTTGTTTTTAATATTTTCTTTTTGTCTTTCATTTTTGTCAACATGATTAATATTTGTCTCAGCATGTTCCTCATTGAGTTTTTCTTGTATGTGTTTCCAGGACCTGAGTGAGTGTTTCTTTTCCTATGTTAGGGAAGTTATTGGTTATTATCTCTTCAAATATTTTCTCAGTCCCTTTCTCTCTCTCTTCTCCTTCTGGGACCCCTATAATGTGTATGTTAACATGTTTAATGTTGGCCCAGAGGTCTCTTAAACTGGTCTCATTTCTTTTCATTCTTTTTTCTATATTCTGTTCCATGGCAATGATTTCCACCATTCTGTCTTCCAGATCACTTATTCATTCTTCTGCCTCATTTATTCTGCTATTGATTCCTTCTAGGGTACTTTTTGTTTCAGTAATTATATTGTCCAACTCTGTTTGTTCTTTAAATCTTCTAGCTCCTTAGTAAACATTTCTTGTGTCTTCTAGGTCTCTGATTCCATTCTTTTTCTGAGACCTTGGATCATCTTTACTATCAATACTCTGAATTCTTTTTCTGTTAGATTGCCTATCTCTACTTCACTTACTTATTCTGAGGTTTTACCTTATTCCTTCATCTGGAGCACATTTCTCTGCTGTCTCATTTTGTTTAACTTTCTGTGTTTGTGGTCTCTGCTCTTCAGGCTGCAGGACTGTATTTCCTCTTGCTTCTGGTGTCTGCCCCCTGGTGGGTGAGATTGGCCCAGGGGCTTGTGCAGGCTTCATGGTGGGAGGGACTAGCGACTGCCCCTTAGTTGGTGGAGCTGGGTCTTGTCCCTCTCATAGGCAGTGCCTTGTCAAGTGGTGTGTTTAGAGGTGGCTGTGGGCTCAGGGCAATTTTAGGCAGCCTATCTGTGATGAGTCAGGTTCTGTTCCCACCCTGTTGATTGTTTGGCCTGAGGTGTCCCTGCACTGGAGCCCACAGTCTGTTGAGTGGGGCCACATCTTGGTGCCAAAATGGCAACCTCCAGGAGAGCTCATGCTAATGAATACTCCCTGGGGCTTTTGCCTAAAATGTCCTTGTCCCCACAGTGAGCCACAGCCAGCCTCTGCCTCCCCAGGAGACTCTCCAAGACCCACAGGTAGGTTTGGCCCAGGCTCCTATGGAATCACTGCTTTGTCCTGTTTCCCAGTGCACATGAAACCTTGTGTATGCCCTTTTAGAATGGAGTCTGTTTTCCCCAGTCCTGTGGAGTTCCTGCACTGAATCGCTGCTGGCCTTCAAAGCCAAATGCTCTGGGGGCTTCTCCTCCCAATGCCAGACCCCCAGGCCTGGGACCCTGAAGTGGGGCTCAGAACTCTCACTCCTGTGGGAGAACCTCTGTGATATAATTATTTTCCAGTTTGTGGGTAGCCCACCAAGCAGGTATGAGATTTGATTATATGGAAAAAGCACCCCTCCTACCATCTTGTTGTGGCTTCTTCTTTGTCTTTGGATGTAGAATGTCTTTTTTGGTAGGTTCCAGTCTTTTTTGTTGATGGTTGTTTAGCAGTTAGTTGTGATTTTGGTGTTTTTGTGAGAGGAGGTGAACTCAAGTCTTTCTACCCCACCGTCTTGTCCTCAAGCACTGCCATACATAACTATTTCTTATGTGCTTTGTGAAATATGTCAGCGTGAAAATACAGAAAAAGGATAAATGCATAACAAATGAATTAAATGAAAAAAATATAAACATTTGCAAAATACTCCCACAGATTCATGGTCATGTATATCTCTCCCTTTTTCTACTTTATTGTATTCTTTCTTATCTAATCTTTAGTCTAAGTTCACCAAGGGCTGTCTGGAAACCCAGGACATTACTACACCCAAGATAGTTCCGTGACTCTGCAAATCATTATGATGTTCCTTGAAAAAAACTATTCCCAACAGCTCACTCTGGGGTTTTCCTAGACAATTCAGATTCTGTGGGGAAGGCATTTTTGCCCCTCTATTTCTAATAGCAGCCTCCAGGATGCCCTGTATTTTGTTGTACCTAGTGTGTGTTTCCATGCATTTCTGCTGTTTTATGCTGGCACCTGACCCTGGAGTCCTGGCTCACAAACAAAACAGGCACTGTATCCAGTGGCTTAATCCCATGCTTCCTCTTTTTGACAGTGTTTGAAACATGTACACAGACCATTCGAAGTCACCTAAACAGTTATGGGAATGCTTTCCAATGGATCTTTCTGTTTTCAGTGAGCCTATTGGAAGCTCTCACTTATTAGCAGGGTGCTGACTGCTTCCTGAGCCCTCCTTGATGGTGTAGCCATCTTCTGTTCTCAGTTCCCAGGATGTTAATTCATTTATACTTGCTTGTTGCTCTGTGGATGTGTGCTGAAGTTTTCTTATCCTATCTTGGCTTTGTTTCCCTCTCATCACACTGCCTATTTCAACTCATCTAAGGAAGAAAATGTCTTCTACTTATCTTTCAGGGTAATAAATAACTTATAGAATCACTCCGAAGGCTGAAGAAATAAAATATATTGATATATTGATCTTTCAAGAATAACCCCCAAGACCATCATACTGTATTTGCCTGCCAAGTAAGCTGCTCCTTTTTCATGGTAGCAAATACTACAATACCCATGTGCTGACATGACCTGAAAGTCACCATCATCTGCAAACTGCAGTAACTCAGAAGCCATAACTGTTGTTAGCCCTGGGACCACAACTAAACCTGCTATAACCTGCATCAGTAAAAAAGAAGCCCTGCTCTCTGACTCTAGACAACCATGAAGCAAATTGACTAGACCCTGAAACTGCTGCTAAAAGCTGACATAAAAAATCCAAATACCTCCATGGCTGTTTTTGCCAGCAAAATGTCAAAAGCAAGCAGTGTGGTCTTCACTTCAATTCTGCTTTCATATACCATGCAAATACATCAGTGAAAATCTCTATCCACCCAGAACCCCAGATACAAGTTTCCCCGGGAAATGTGATTTTCAGTTTTCCTATCTCTGTAGACTAGGATAGCAAACTGGAAAGAGCATGGAGTGAGTGTGTGTGTGGAATGGATATGCCATGCTTATCTGCCATATCTGCTACAGTCATCTTTTACCTCTTGCTCAAATTTTATCTTTTATGAGCAGTGGGCCACCACTCTTTCCAAGTTTTGTTGCTTCTCTTCAAAATATAGATTGTTTTCTTTTCCTCTACTCCATTTGTTCTTTCATTAGTTTAGTCCCTTTGCTCTTCAAATCTGTATTATTGTAGCAACCTCATTGCCTGTTACATTTCTATTATCTCTCCATTAAATCCAATTTGTTTCATCCAATACATTGTTCATTCATATACTTATTCATCACTCTTTGAGAACCTACTCTGTGCTAATAACTATGTGTTCAAAGTCAAATTAGCATCGTGCCTGCCTTTAATATTCTTATATAGTTTTGTGGTGATGCTAGTGATCATAATGGAGTCCTGGAGAATATGACAAATCTCCTCATAAAGTTTATGTTCTAAGGGAGTGAAATAAGTAATAAACAATCAAGAACATTAAAAATATTATTCATGGGGCTTCCCTGGTGGTGCAGTAATTGAGAGTCCGCCTGCCGATGCAGGGGACACGGGTTCGTACCCAGGTCCAGGAAGATCCCACATGCCGTGGAGCGGCTGGGCTCATGAGCCATGGCTGCTGAGCCTGCACATCCAGAGCCTGTGCTCCGCAACGGGAGGGGCCACAACAGTGAGAGGCCCACATACAGAAAAAAAAAAAAATTATTCATATCATATCTCTCCTCTGCCTAAAGCACTCCAAAGGTGGTCTATTAAAAATAGAACAAAACTCCAACCCTTACTATGTCTCTAGATGTTGCTGGATGATCCTAGACTACCTTTCTAATGTCATCTCATAAATCTACCTTCTCCTACCTCCTTTCTTTAACCTACTAAACTCATTCCCTCCTTTTATTCTATTCTTTCTTTATGAGATGCTTTCCTCTAAGACCTCTACCTTCTGGCTCCTTTCCATCACATAGGTCATAAATGCCTTAAGAGATGCCTAAGCTCCAATACCACACCAGTCCATTCTATTGTCTTCTTTTATTTTCTATGCAGCATGAATAAATACCCGAAATTATTTATTTGTCAACATGTTTATTGTTTATTTATTTATTTATTTTTGTGGTACGTGGGCTTCTCACTGCTGTGGCCTCTCCCGTTGCGGAGCACAGGCTCCGGACGTGCACATGGGATCTTCCCAGACCGGGGCACAAACCTGTGTCCCCTGCATCAGCAGGCGGACTCTCAACCACTGCGCCACCAGGGAAGCTCTATTGTTTATTTTTATACACTGGAATATAAACTCCATGAAGGTATTATTTTCTTCTCTATTATATCTCCAATATATAGAACAATGTCTAGCATTTCATAAATATTTGTTGAATTAATGAATCAATGAAGACTGTATGAATCCATTCTTCATTTAAGTACTGCCTCCTTTCTGAAAACTTTTCTAATCATACCTAAGTGCTGTCCTCCTCTCTGAGCTTCTGAAATTCCCCACTGTTGACTGGACATACCTCTCATTTTGAATTTGCTTCAGATATTCTTTAATATTATTCTCTAACTATGTTAAGTATTTATGACTTGTCTCCCAAGTGCTAGAGGTTGCTCTTTGGGGACACTCACCAAGAAGTAAACTTTTGTACCCCACTCAGTAAGTCTGTATTCCTTATGACCAATATTTCCACTTGACACTATGAAGAGATGAATACTATTCTGAGAATTTGGTTAACAGTATGCTCTTACTCCTTCTTAGTTATTTTGCCTCTTCATATATGAATATTAATGATCAAGTTGCCTGATTAGAGACCATGCATGTTAAGTACTGAAGAAAGGATTTTCATTAGATTGGCTTTTTGCTTTAGAAAGTTACTGAGGAATCTATAGCATCATGGACCTCTTTTTGCTGCTGTGATGTACTGTAGGTTCCATAGAGCTCTCCTGCCTTAATCTTCTATCCTTAGGCCTTGATACTACTTTCTATACTTCCCACTTATATTTTTAGCCCTTTGACTTGGGCATTTGCTTTTCACAACACTGATTACATTTCCTACAATTTTAACCCCTATGCCAGAAATCATGACATAAAGTTAACTGACACCAATTGTAGATCGGCCTAGGTTTTATCCCAAAGGAGGCAAATTGCAGCTAGTTGACTGTACTATCATGCAGATATATTTTGCTTGGCATAAACTGTATTTTATAAATTTGATCCAACTTTTCAAAATTAGATTTCACTTGAAATTTTAGATATCCAGTTTATGTTGAAAAACTAGAATTTCTAGCAAATTTGGGTTCGCATTTCCATGTGCCAAAACATGGCTGGAGGTAGGGGGCAACAGCATTTTTTGAAATTCATCACACAAACTCTAATTCTGAGAGATCTGTCTAATCTCATAATACATGTTTAACATCTACAGTTTGGTCTCAATTTGAGACCCCTGCACTACAATAAGCACAGAGCTAAACTATCAGAAGCCATGGGGAGTTTTAAAAGGAGAGTGATACAATATAAGTTGTGTTTTAAAAATACCTCCCTAGTTTCACAAGTCCTTTCTAACATCCATTCAGATGCTATCTCTCAGTAAGTACCCTTCCAGAATTCCACTGTTTCCATTTTATATAGGCAGTGTCACAAAGTAATATATCAACAGTGTAAAGAGGATTATTCTCTGATACTGCTATTTACCTTAAGGTTGGGAACTTAGGCAGCTTGTGTGTTTAACAATGAATCAAACTGCTATTTAAGAAATACTATTTAATTATGATTAAAGCAATATAAATAAAATGAAAAGAAGGCTCTACCCATGCAAATGGAGCATGAATGCTCTCAGTTAATCAACTCATTATTATTAAATATTTATTGAACACCTACAGTGCAGGAGGCATGAAATTCTGAGAGAACACACCAAAGACATGGTCCTTTCCCTTTGGGAACTTGTGATCTTAAAGCAATTTAGACTTCAGCTCATGACAATATGCTCTGGCTGTGACTTCCTGTAGATAAAACAAAGGATGAAATTCAAAGCACCTCTGAGCTCTAATTTAATCTATTGCTCACTACACTACTCATATTTCTAATCCTCTGCTTTACTCTCTGCTAGCTAAATAATGTGTTCCTCCTATCTCTTGAAACTCAGCAAAGTCCTTAACTCCTCTGTGAAGACTACCCCGACCCTCCTGGCAGGATTTATGTCTTTTTTCAGACTTTCAACAGCACTATGTGTGTCTATTAAATTCTTCATAACTCTATCTTATAATTCATCTTATGCATATTTCCCTCCCACCTTCACTAAGACTCTGAATTTTTGAGAACTTAAAACATATTTTCTCATCTTTGTAATGTCATCCTTGAAGACTGGATCTCATTCTTGAGAATCTGATAATAATCTGCTCATTTATTCAATAATGAAAACCTGTTGTGTGCTAGGCACTATTGTGTTCAGGTTATATACATGTGGACATAGCAGACCCTTTACCTACTAACACTTAAGATTTAGCAAAGAGGGAAAATAATAAGCAGTATTGAAGGAGTATATGATGGCTCTTTTGCTAGGACAGAGGGCCTTCCTGACTTAAGTGTCCTGGGAAACTATCCTGCCAAAGTGACATGAATATGGAAACAAGAGGGAGAAGGCAAGAGGGGAAGGAGTCAGAGGCTGTCGTCCAGGAACTGGACACTGTACTTTGAATGCTTGGAAAGAGGAGATAGTCTTGGTTACTATTCACATTTCACAATATGAGACTCATTCATTCCATTTTATAACCTTGATTAAACTTAAATATATATACGTGTGTGTGTATTAACATTCCTTATTATTATTATTTTTTGGTTAATGATTGTGAAAAATATAGAACTCCAAGCCAACAATATTGTTTCCTTTTCCATACTCATCCACCTTATTCTGGATAGTACTTTGCTCTCACAAACGGCAGAGTCAAAAGACAGCTGGAATGTAGATCCCTAAGGCCACTAAGATCAGAAAAATGAGAAAATGAAGCTGCTCTTGTCTGAGACACAGAGACTGGGGAGAGAGGATGGCAACTGAATCTGATTGTTTTTGGTTTGTCTTTTTGAGATTAGACCTTTCATTATATACTTCTCTTTCTCTTTTTTTCTCTTCTTTCATGTATGAGGCAGCAGGTTTAGTATGTCACTCACCACCCCTGCCGTGATGTAGAGTGCATGGACTTTGCAATTGTTATGGTACCCCTTTGGCAAACCTGGTGTAGTGTTTCCCAGTGAAGGTTGACTTCTGCGCCTGCCTTCAGCTACCCTTTTCTAATGCTCATAGGGATCATCTCATCATGAGTTGTGCTGTGCCTAACACTGTCAAAGATATCTGAGTTCTTCACCAATACATGGCAACTCAATTATACACCAAACATTTGGGATTGTGCAAAGGAAATCAGCAAATCTCAACACTGGAGAGTAGTCCCCCTCATCCCTGATGAGTACTTCTGAGCAAGGATTCTTTGTTGTATCTCTCCATCTGGCTCAGGATCAGGAGTGCAGGACTGGAGCCTGGGATCGTAGATCATGCCATAGTCTGAGACTCTACCTTCCAATGAATTCTTGAGAAAAATAGATCTCATGTATGTCCACATGTGCTTTACCACATACATCAATACCCTAAGGAATGCTGTGTGGCATCCTGGATCGCAACATGACATGGAGCATGACCACCATGGGGGTTAGCCTCTGCCACCAAGGGCACCCTAGACAGATTCAGGAAAACAGGGTCATAGGCCTCAGATGCTGCAGACATTGTACCTCTCAGCCTTCCATCAAAATTCTGTTTTATATTTTGATTTACATAGTATCTGTGCTATTTTTTTCTCCCCTTAACTATATCTTGACTGTGTTGTAAATTCAGAGATTGTGTATCATAGTTTTTGATACTCTATTTTGCATTGAGCATGGAGCCTAGCACAGTTTAGATGTCTAGGAAACTTTACTTTGTTATAATAAATTAATAGGTACAAATTATAACAGGAGACAGATTAAATCCAATCACAGATAAAGACTCTTGTTCAAGCTCCCTAAAAAAAAAAAAAAAAGAATCACATTTGGTAATACATTTCATGAAATATCTGTATCTTATCAACACCATGTTGTCATTTGGGGTTGCACCATACATGTAGCAACACCAAGGCAAGTCCATTTATGAGGCAATCCCTGATTTAGTTTTTAAAAGAAGGCATATACCCGATATTGCTCAGAATAATGCCTCAGGTCCTCTGGCTCAGACTACAGAAGTATTTTTTTCTTGAGAGAAGCAGCTCTTATTTGGGTCTGTCTTCACAGTAGGGAGGTTCAAAGAGACTTAAGCATTGCAAGTGACTGTTCTATGATTTTTATTTTCTGGGTTTGTCTAATTATAGAATACTCAACAATAGGGGTAATATATCCATTTTTAAATTGAGAAAGCCAAGGCTCAGAAAGTTTAAATGACTAGCTTAAAGTTACATAGCAACATATGGCTGGGTCATGAACACTCTTCAAGTTTTATCAACCCTATGCGTGGATGCCAACTATTAGACAAAATGGGCCTATGCTTCCTGGAGTCCTCTGGGAATGAACTTCCCTTTTGGCTGGGTCAGGCCTGAGGTTTCACACATTGTTCCTTCTTGCCCTGGAAGGTGGTTGTTACTGCAGCTCCTTCCAAACTACCTCTGTAATAATTTCCATCTTAAATTCCAGAAAAATTGAGAATATGCGGTGGGATTCTGCCCCTCCTGTAAACCTCCAGACTTGTTGCTATTTATTTAATGATTAATCCTTCAACACTGCCTTGTTAAATAGAAGGATAATATTTTCCTCCTGTCTGGACTGAACAAGCTCCTAGTTCCAGTCAGGTACCTTCGGGCCATGGCGCTGAAGACACATAATATGACTTTTGTGTTGGCCTTTGGAAACTGAGCTTGGGTGGAGGGGAGTGAAGCATGATCCTAGCAGTGGATTTCTTTCTGTTACTCAGCTCTTGGGTCAAGTGGAGGACTTAGTGTAAATTTTAAGCTTTCAAGACAGAGAGAACCAAGGGAAGATTGAGTATCAACAGCCTCATATGCATGTATATATGTTTCCCTTAAATACCTTAAATCACTGAAAAATCAAACCTTCCTAATTATTACTTATGTGGCTGCTGATTTTGCAAATAATTATTTTTAATATTGTAGTTATAGGTGGATTATCAATATCTATAGTGTAGCTGCATTTGTCATAAATAATTCCAATCTGGGCACCTAAATTTTCCTTTCTAACTTAGAGTTAATTGACTGCCAATAGGAAGGTAGAGGAAGAATAAGAAAAAAAATTGATGCCGCAAGCAATTTGGGAAACCTTTTTGAACTGGGACCCTTAGTGACCTGGGAGGAAAAAACAAAACAAAACAAAACTTATCCATGCCCAGGTGAGGGAAGAGATTTTCTAATGAGGAATATTAGACTTTTGGAGGATATTACTGTTTTCCACTTCCAATGAGAATGGAAAACTTCAGCTGACTGTAATTTTGTGGGACTTCCATGTGAGTGTGTAATGGGTTTGCTTGAACACTGTCACTGTGGCCTCCCTAATCAAGGTGGTCACCCTCACCTTAACAAAGTTGGATGCTGTTAAGAATTAAATCTTCCTAATTATTTTTCTTTTCTTTTCACATCTTGATTATGGACTCAGTATTGTTCTTAGAGGATTTCTATAAAAATCAAAATGCAAATAAAACCATGAATTTACCACCAAAGAAGCAATATGGAGACAAAACTATGCTTTGCAAAACTGTTCAATTTGCAATCAGACCAGGCTCATTAATTCTATCAGGGCATGTATATCTTCAGGATGAAGATGGCTGATAAGGAATGTGGGTTGAGGGCAGCAACTTTGATGTAGCATCCTTCTTGATGAGTCCCAAGCCCCATGTTTTCAATGAATCCCTGACCACTGTACCATGTGAATCTCTTTTCCTGAATGCCTGTAACTGTTCTAAACCATACCTCTACTTTTTTTTCTTGTCTTATATATGTAAACATTATGCCTTTAACAAATAAGCACAGTGAGAGAAAATACTTTGAAAATTTTATATCTCCTACAATACCTAGCACAAAATCATGTACATTGTCTTTGCCTAAAAATGATTTATGGTTTTATGATTTGGTTGAGTTCTAAGTCATGAAAGGATCACTGTTAGAAATACAGTCAGCCAGAATTTATTTTGTCCCAAATATTTACAGAAGTTTGTGCAATGTGTGGGAATACAGTGAAAAGTAGATGACATGATTCCTGTTCTTGGGGGAATCTGTAAAGGGGAATATATTCTGTGTATTTTACCTATCCTTAGAGAAATAGCTGTAGACTTAGGGAATGAATATGTTTAATTAATAAATTAAGTAAGAACAAATAAATTTTTGAAATAAATTTACCTATTATTACTGTTGGATCAATATTTCTCTTGGTAACCCTTGACTACGGTGAAATCAAGTCTATTCTTTTTAACAGTGATGAGAATAATGAGAACTTCCCAAAGAAGAAGAAAATAAAGCACTCCATTGTGTTTGGTATATTTGGATATATTTAAATATTTGATACCTACCTGAGTGAGTATTCCATGCCAGGTATTAAGGTAGATGCTGAAAACACAGAGATAATTAGATTACAATTGCCTACTTGCATAGTTATCAAGATATTTGAGTAGGTAGTGCATTTTCCTGTTTAGTTTTGCTTTGCGGAAGTAGAAACTGAATTCATTACATGGAGGCTGTCAGAGAGCATGATGGATGCCATGGGAGGACTTTGTTAAGTATCCCTGGGCCTCAGTTATTTTACTTATAAAATGAGGCTTATGATACCTATCTCTTTCAGATAAACCAGCTGGATTATTGTTAGGGGGAAATTAAATAGATAAATGCCAAGGCTCTCTAAGAGATTAGCAGTTTTCTCACTCAGAGGCATTGTTTTTAATTGTTCTCTGATTTCTACTGAGTTACACCACCACTTCAGTAGCTAGTCTCCACAGAGGAATAGGTGGTGGCTGTTGGTCTCTGAGACACTGATATTTGGAGTGGAATGGATCCCAAGACCTACATTTGTCTCGAGTCTAACTTGTGGGCTTGAATGAGAAGGAGCAATACTCCCCCTCTTTAAGCCCATGGCCTGTCTGCTTCTCAGAAGTTCCTTGGCAAATTTCCCTGGCGGGAAAGGTAAAATCAGAGACAGCCCCAGAGCAGACAAAGTGTGCATCTGTGTGTAATGTGATGTAATTCTCCAATTTACATAACTATCAGGGATGCATAAATGTTTCCAAGCCACATTGGGAGAAGGCTCACAGGTTTTAAGCAGAAAAATTTAGGGAACTTTCTCTATAAAGTAGAGCTATGCAAATGTGCGTCCAGATTTACCCCTTACCCTCTCCCTCTGTTAGCTACTCTCTGTATATTACATATTTGACAGAAAGGGGCAAGTGTCAAAGTATGGGAGCTTATTCTCTCAGCCTGGTATGTTGGCATGCCTATTGCTTCATGGACAGGGGATGACCTAAATGTTGAAAAGATGGGTTGTCCAATGGTGAAATCACCAGCTATATTTCTCTTACTTTGGCTGAGACCAAAGTGATTATTATGAATCCCAGGGAAGATTGAAAAATACTTCTATCTTCTGTTTAGCTCTTAGACAGTTCCCCCACCCCCCCACCCTGCCAGTGCAGAACAACATATGGATTGTTTAATACAACCTGTATATCACATCCTCTCTTCACCCTGGAGTTATGAATATGTTCTATGAATTGCTTTTCTCTTCCTCTGAGTCTTAGATAAAAGTTGCCATATCCATGTGAAAGGCCCAACTTATAAATCTGGGCTGCTCTATCATCTTCTTACTGTCTCTAAGACCTAGCTCTGACAAACATTTTCTTTTTGCTTTTGTACCTTACCTTCTGATTTGTGTCTCTTGATCATTTGTGTCTGTTTTTGTTTTTCATAATGTGAAAAAAGAAAGAAATTACCTTTTAGAACTAATGTCTACTGATATCTTACTATTTTATTGGCCCTCTTAGGCGTGCTCTATCTATATAAACTTATTTAATCCTCACAATAACCTTTGACGTATGTATTATTAATTTCCATTTTAGACATGAAGAAACTGAGGGGCAGAGAAGTAATCTCTGTGTGCCTAAGGTCAGGGAGCTGGTGGGGAATAATGGCACCAGGATTTGAATCTGGACAGTCTAGTGCCAATCAACATGTTTTATAATCATACATATGTACAGGTTTGCCCCACTCTTACTGCCCAGTCCTAGTATTGCCTTTTCTTTATATCCTCAAGATATTGTATTTCCAGCCATGACTTTCATACCACACCCTTATAACAGTTTATCATCATGTATCCACTACCACTCTTCTCACTACTCTGCTGATATCTCTTTCTTAAAGTCATCTGTGAAAATTTTCATCCATTCTCATGATCCTTCTTGATGTATCTGTAACATTAGCCTCATTCTTCTTTTAGTTAATTTCCCTTCCACCTCATTATTATAGGCATCCCCATAGGATGCCTTCAAGAGAATTATCCTTAGAAGAGTATAATAAGAGTTAGCAAGTCAAGAAGACTATAGCCCAAAGCAGGTACTCAGTGATAAGTTCCTGAACTACAGTTTAGTTGGACTTGGATGGGCCATGAGGAGAAAAAGGAGTCAGAGTTGACTTCCAGGTTTTGGACCTGGGTCACAGAAAAAGTGTTAGATAGATAGGGAAAATAGTAAAGTCTAGAAAAAGAGCTGATTTGGGATATAAGATTAAAACTTTAATTTAAAAGCTTGAAGTACTGTAAGAGCACCCAGATGAAAATATCCATCAAGCAATTGAAAATACAAAGTGAAAATTTATGAGGGAAAGTGAAGTGGAGATAAAGGCTGTAGAATTATTTGTTCGGAGATGTTGGCTGAAGACGTGAAAACAGGTGAGATTTTAAGAGAGGGAATGTTGAGAACAACCAAAAATTCATAATGGCCCATTACATGAAAAATAAAATACAAAATAGTCAACTTAAAACTTAAAGTCTTTCAGACATTCCAAGATGGTGGAGTAGGAGGACGTGGAGTTCATCTCTCATGCACAAATGCATCAAGAATACATCTACAAATGGAACCATTCTTACAGAACACCTGATGAACACTAGCAGAGGACCTCAGACACCTAAAAGGACAAGAAAGATCCCCATGTAATTGGATAGGGTGAAAGAAAGAAGGGAAAAGGAAGAGGAGAGGAAGCAGGACGAGACCTGCTCCCTTGGCAGGGAGCTGAAGGTGAGGAGAAGTTCTCACATCTGGGAAATCCCCCTTACTGGTGGGAAGATCAACTATGACAGAAAGGGAGCTTTAGGGACTCAGAGGAGAACCCAGCAACTGGTCGGTGGCAGGCAAGACAGACTGAGACCTATACAGATGGTCCATGCCTCGGCCCTGTGTACTCCAGCCTCAGACGGGTGTCCACAAGTGTGCACGTGGGCTGGGTGCTGGAAAGTGGTGTTTGGGGAGCAGACTGGATGAAGGGACTGCTGTTGTCTGTGAGGAGACGGGAATGAGGAACTCCACAACGGGGAATGCTTGTGGAGGAAGCCCAGATTGCCACAGAAATGAAGCACCATTGTTGAGTGATACATTAAGGCCAGGGCTGCCATTGAAGCCTCTCTTCTCATGCTCTGGCTCATGCCTCCACAGGCACTAGGGAGGGCTTCTACTGGAGCTGGGTCATGTGCCCCTGCCATCACCTCCTCCACCCTTCCCCCACCATGGCTGAGTGACCCACTTGCCCCGATTGCTCTCAGACAAGCTCGCACATTCCGATCATTACCCCAGCATCCTCCTGCCTGGGTGGCCCACTTGCCCCAATTGCTGCCTTGGCTCCTTCCAGACTGATAGTCTCATTTGCTCTGGCAACCTCAAGAGCAGACTCCATGGCAGGAACACATGCAGAGGTGGGTCTGAAACAACAGCTGAGCCCCAGGGGCTGTGAGACAACAGAAGAAGGGCTGAAATCTCTCCCTACAGATGCATGAACCATGGAGTTACACTTCCCCTGACAGCTTCCTAAATTCAGCACCCGTGAAACATCCAAAAGGACAACAAGTGCTCCTGCAGTTAGAAAAGGTCTGGCTTTAGCAGCTGTGGGCTTTGTGGACATGTTCACATGAGGGTTGGGCCAGGCCAGAGTCTGAGCTGCCTCAGTGGGTCCAGGTGCATGACTACTGCAGTCCTGGGACCTGACCTCAGTGAATCTGCACTGGTGGCACAGTGAAAGCAATGCCTGAGAGTCACCAGGACCAATTGCCATCATACCTACAGGTAAGATGAGACTAAGAGCAGTGCCAATAATAGTGTACTTTGTAAGCCTGTACAACAGGAGAAAGGAGACAACATAGGAGGAATACTCAGTGGCTTTTCTCCAAGTGGGAGTGCTCCAATCCCACCTACCTCACACCACAGATCAGAAACACACCTAAAAACAGATCTGGGGTCCTCTACTCCAAATAATAAGGAGCAGACCCAGGCCATGACAGGGCAGTGACAACCACAGAGCAAAGTGGGGGGCCCTGCTCAGTATCCAGGGCAGGCTCTGGACACCACAACACCAGTCAAACCCCCAATCAAGGGGATAATGGCACAAGCCTCTGGGCCAACTCCACTCACCAGGGGGCAGACACCCAGAAGCAAAAGGAACTAAGATCCTGCAGCCTGCGGAAAGGAGACCACAAACATAGTAAGTTAAACAAAATGTTACAACAAAGAAATAGTTGCAGATGAAGGAGCAAGATAAAAACCTACAAGGACAACTAAATGAAAAGGAGATAGCCAATCTAGCTGAAAAATAATTCAGAGTAATGAGAGTAAATATGATCCAAGATCTCAGAAAAAGAATGGAGGCACGAATCAAGAAGATACAAGAAATGTTTAATAAAGACCTAGAAGAACTAAAGAACAAACAAACAGAGATGAACAATAGAATAACTGAGATGAAAAATACACTGGAATGAAACAATAGTAGAAAAAATGAGGCAGAGGAATGGACAAATGAGCTGGAAGACAGAATGGTAGAAATTACTGCTGCAGAATGGAATAGGGAAAACAGAATGAAAAGAAGAGAGTCTCAGAGACGTTTGGGACAATATTAAATGCACCAACATTTGAATTACAGGGGTCCCAGAAGAAGAAGAAAAAAAAAGAAAGGGCCTGAGAAAATATTTGAAGAGATTATAGTCAAAAACTTCCCTTACATGGGAAAATAGTCACCCAAGTCCAGGAAGTGCAGAGAGTCCCATACTGGATAAACCCAAGGAGGAACATGCCAAGACACACACTAATCAAACTAACAAAAATTAAATATGAAGAAAAAATATTAAAAGTAACGAGGGAAAAGCAAGAAATAACATGCAAGGGAATCCCCATAAGGTTATCAGTGGATTTTACAGCAGAAACTCTGCAGGAGAGAAGGGAGTGGCGTGATATGTTTAAAGTGATGAAAGGGAAAAACCTACAACCAAAAATACTCTACCAAGCAAGGCTCTCATTAAGATTCGACTTAGAAATCAAAAGCTTTACAGACAAGCAAATGCTAGGATAATTCAGCACCACAAAACTGGCATTACAACAAATTATAAAGGAACTTTTCTAGGTAGAGGGGAAAAAAAAGAGGCCACAAAGAGAACCAAGAGAATCACAAATGGGAAAGCTAGCTGGTAAAGGCAAACATACAGTGAAAGAAGGAAATCATCCATACACAAATATGATATCAAAACCAGCAACCATGAGAAGAAGAGAGTACAAATGCAGGAAATGGGAATTGAATTTGAAATTAAGAGACCAGCAACTTAAAACAGTCATGTATATATGTAGACTGCTTTATCAAAATCTTATGGGAAATGCCAACTAAAAAATTACAATAGATACAGACACAAAAATGAAAAAGCAACCTAAACATAGCACTAAAGATGATCATAAAGCCACAAGAGAAGAGAACACAGGAGGAAGGGAAGAAAGAACAGCTACAAAAACAGCCCCAAACAAATTAGAAAATGGCAAAAGGAACATACACGTTGATAATTACCTTAAATGTAAATGGTTTAATGCTCCAGCCAAAAGACATAGACTGGCTGAATGGATACGAAAACAAGACCAATAAATATGCCGTCTACAAAAGAACAACTTCAGTCCTAGGGAAACATACAGATTGAAAGTGAGGGGCTGGAAAATGATATTCCATGTAAATGGAAATCAAAAGAAAGCTGGAGTAGCAATTCTCATATCAGACAAAATAGACTTTAAAATAAAGACTATTACATGAGACAAAAAAGACACTACCTAATGATCAAGGGATCAATCCAAGAAGAAGATATAACAATTGTAAATATATATGTACCCAAAAGAGGAGCACCTCAATATATACAGCAAATGCTAACAGCCATAAAAGGAGAAATCGACACAATAATAGTGGGGGACTTTAACAACCCACTTACACCAATGGACAGATCACCCAGACAGAAAATTAATAAGGAAACACAAGCCTTAAATGACAAATTAGACCAGATAGATTTAATTGATATTTATAGAATATTCCATCTGAAAGCAGCAGAATACACTTTCTTCTCAAGTGCTCATGGAAGATTATCCAGGATAGATCACATCTTGGGTCATGAATCAAGCCTTGGTAAATTTAGGGAAATTGAAATCATATCAAGCATCCTTCTGGCCACAACACTATGAGATTAGAAATCAATTACAGGAGAAAAAAGACAGGTAAAAAACACAAACACATGGAGGCTAAACAATATGTTACTAAATAACCAGTGGATCACTGAAGAAATCAAAGAGGAAATAAAAAATACCTAGAGACAAATGACAATGAAAACACAATGATCCAAAACCTATGGGATTCAGCAAAAGCAGTTCTAAGGGGGATGTTTACAGCACTATAAACTTACCTCAAGAAACAAGAAAAATCTCAAATAAAAAACCTAAACTTGGGCTCCCCTGGTGGCGCAGTGGATGAGAGTCCGCCTGCCAATGCAGGGGATATGGGTTCATGCCCCAGTCCGGGAAGATCCCACATGCCACAGAGCAGCTAGGCCTGTGAGCCATGGCTGCTGAGCCTGTGCGTCCAGAGCCTGTGCTCCACAATGGGAGAGGCCACAACAGTGAGAGGCCTGCGTACCGCAAAGAAAAAGAAAACAAAAAACCCAAAAAACTAAACTTACACCTAAAGCAACGAGAGAAAGAGGAACAAACAAAATGCAAAGTTAGTAGAAGGATAGAAATCATAAAGTTCAGAGGAGAACTAAATGAAATAGAGCCAAAGAAAGCAATAGCAAAGATCAAGGAAGCTAAAATTTGGTTCTTTGAGAAGATAAACAAAATTGATAAACCGTTAGTCAGACTCACCAAGAAAAAAAAGGGAGAATGCTCAAACCAATAAAATTAGAAATGAAAAAGAAGTCACAATGAACACCACAGAAATGCAAAGGATCATAAGAGACTACTGCAAGGAATGATATGCCAAAAGAGGGACAAACTAGAAGAAATGGATAAATTCTTAGAAAGGCACACTGTTCCAAGACTGAACCAGGAAGAAATAGAAAATGTGAACAGACCAATCACAAGTACCGAAATTGAAGCTGTGATTAAAAATCTTCCAACAAACAAAGGTCCAGGACCAGATGGCTTCACAGGTGAATTCTATCAAACATTTTGAAAAGAGTTAACACCTACCCTTCTGAAACTCGTCCAAAAAATTGCAGAGGAAGGAATACATCCAAGCTCAATGTATGAGGCCACCATCACCCTGATACTGAAGCCAGACAAATGTATCACACAAAAAAGGACAATTACAGGCCAATACCATGGATGAACATAGAAGCAAAAATCCTCAGCAAAATACTAGCAAGCCAAATCCAACAATACTTTAAAAGGATCATACACCATGATCAAGTGGGATGTATCCCAGGGATGCAAGGATTTTTCAATATACACAAATCAATCACTGTGATACACAACATCAGCAAATTGCAAAATAAAATCCATATGATCATCTCAATAGATGCAGAAAAAGCTTTTGACAAAATTCACCACCAACTTGTGATAAAAATTCTCCAGAAAGTAGGCATAAAGGGAACCTATCTCAACATAATAAAGGCCATATGTGACAAAACCACAGCAAACATCATTCTCAATGGTGAAAAACTGATAGCATTTCCTCTAAGGTCAGGAACAATACAAGGGTGTTCACTCTCACCACTATGATTAAATATAGTTTTGGTAGTCCTAGCCACAGCAGTTAGAGAAGAAAAAGAAATAATATGAATACAAATTGGAAAAGAAAAATTAAAACTGTCACCATTTGCAGATGACATGTTACTATACACAGAAAATCCTAAAGATGCTACCAGAAAACTACTAGAGCTAATCAATGAATTTGTTAAAGTAGCAGGATATAAAATTAATACATGGAAATTTCTTGCATTCCTTTACACTAACAATGAAGGATCAGAGAGAGAAATTAAGGAAACACTCCCATTCACCACTGCAACAAAAAGAATAAAATACCTAGGGATAAACCTACCTAAGGAGGCAAAAGACATGTACTCAGGAAACTATAAGATATTGATGAAAGAAATCGAAGATCACACAAACAGTTGGGGAGATATACCATGTTCTTGTATTGGAAGAATCAATATTGTTAAAACAACTATACTACCCAAAGCAATCCACAGATTCAATGCAATCCCTATCAAATTATCAATGGCATTTTTCACAGAATTAGACAAAAAAATTTAAATTTGTATGGAAACACAAAAGACCACAAACAGCCAAAGCAATCTTTAGAAAGAAAAACTGAGCTGGAGGAATCAGGCTACCTGACTTCAGAATATACTACAAAGCTACAGCAATCAAGACAGTATGGTACTGGCACAAAACCAGAAATATAGATCAATGGAACATGATAGAAAGCTCAGAGATAAACCCACGCACCCATGGTCACCTAATCTCTGACAAAGGAGGTATGAATATACAATGGAGAAAAGACAGTCTTTTCAATAGGCCATGCTGGGAAAACTGGACAGCTACATGTAAAAGAATGAAATTACAACACACCTTAACACCATACAAAAAAATAAACTCAAAATTGATTAAAGACCTAAATGTAAGCTGGATACTATAAAACTCTCAGTGGAAAACATAGGCAAAACACTCTTAGACATAAATAGCAGCAAGATCTTTTTTCATCCACCTCCTAAAGTAATGAAAATAAAAACAAATAGGACCTAATTAAACTTAAAAGCTTTTGCACTGCAAAGGAAACCATAAACAAAAAAGAAAGACAACCCTCAGAATGAGAGAAAATATTTGCAAATGAAGCAACTGTCAAGGGATTATCTGCAAAATATCCAAAAACAATCAACCCAATCAAATAATGGGTGGAAGACCTAAATAGACATTCCTCCAAAGAAGACATACAGATGGCTAAAAAGCACATGAAAAGATGCTCAACGTCACCAGTTACTAGAGAAATGCAAATCAAAACTACAGTGAGGTCCTTGCTGTACACCTGAAACTGTCACAATATTGTTAATCAACTATACTCCAATATAAAATAAAAAGTATTAAAAAAAAAACCCTACAATTAGGCATCACCTCACACTGGTCAGAACGGCCATCATCAAAAAGTCTACAAACAAGAAATGCTGGAGAGGGTGTGGAGAGAAGGGAACCCTCCTACACTGCTGGTGGGAATGTAAGTTGGTAGAGCCACTATGGAGAACATTATGGGGGTTCCTTAAAAAACTAAAAATAGAGCTACCATATGATCCAGCAATCCCACTCCTGGTCATCTATCTGGAGAAAACCATAATTTTAAAAGATACATGCCCCCCAATATTCATTGCAGCACTATTTACAATAGCCAGGACATGGAAGCAAACTAAATGTCCATCCACAGAGGAATGGATAAAGATGTGGTCCATATATACAATGGAATATTACTCATCCATAAAAAGAATGAAATAATGTCATTTGTAGCAACATGGATGGACCTAGAAATTATTACACTGAGTGAAGTAAGTCAGACAAACATAAAATCATACGATATAGCTTTTAAGTGGAATCTAAAAGATAGTACAAATGAACTTACCTAAAAAACAGAAATTGAGTTATAGATGTAGAAAACAAACTTATGGTTACCAGGGGGTAAGGGGGAGGAGGGATAAATTGGGAGATTGGGATTGATTATACACACTACTATATATAAAATAGATAATTAATAAGGACCTACTGTATAGCAAAGGGAACTCTACTCAGTACCCTGTAATGGCCTATATGGGAAAGAAATCTTAAAAAAAGAGTGGATATATGTATATGTATAACTGATTCACTTTGCTGTACACCTGAGACCAACACATTTTGAATCAACTATATGCCAATAAAAATTTTTTTAAAAAGTCTTTCAGAATCTGGCAACAGGCTTTTCTATTCAATTCAGTTCAACAACCGAGTGCTTCTTTTGTCAACAAGAAAGAATGAGAAGGAGACACATTTATTAGTCAAGGTCCTTGGTTGCAAACAACTAATACAAAGCTTGGGTAAATTAAGTGGAAAAGCAATTTTATTGGAAGGATATTGGATAATTCCAAGAATAATTTAGAAGGCTTAATAATAAACTTCAGAAAATGGACAGAAGCTAAAGTAGGCAGGTCTGCCAGAATAACGTCCAAGAAGATGCCAAAAAAAAAAAAAAAGAAGAAGAATTTGACCTCTAACACCAAGCCTGAGCATTAGAAGTTGCCACTGACACTGTTGCCAGGAGATGCATGCTGTCACTGTTGTTAGAAGGTTTTCCAAATTGCTGCATGTGTTTTTGCTTTATTTGTTCCCAATTAAAGTCCCAGGGAAAATAGTCAATCGATTGTGTTTCAATGAAGCGCCTGTAGTCTAGCTGCCAGGAGCAAAGGAAGACATTTGTTCTTCTCAAGGGAGTGAATTCAAATATTGGGTAGCCACATAGGGCAAATGTCCACTACAGTTATTATCTTCTTACAACTTACAGACTGGGATATAAGATAAGCATATAGAAAAAGGTACTAAAATAAAGATATACCATATAGAACAACTGGCTTTTTTACACTTTGACCTTCTGGTCACAGTTATATTTTGTCCACTAGTTATGAAGTTATTTTTCTTTCATTTCTACCATTTAGAAATCAATCTCACCCATAAATCATAGCATAATATCATGCCGTCTATGAAATCTACCCTGACTATTCCAGCTACCAATGATCTCCTTCTCTTGTGACTTTTCTGTGCCAATTTTATGACACTCATTCCAAAGGGAATAAGAACTGTGACTCGTGTCTCTTGATACTTTGTTTGTTCTAACACAGTGCATGCCTAACACAAGTGTTCAATACACATCAGTTAGGTGTTAGAGAGGGATGCAGGATTGTCAAATAAATTGTCAAATAAAAACCACTTAATTGCAAAATTCTTAACTCTCTCTCCCACAAGATTATAAAAGTGTTGATCATTTAAGGGTAAATTTTTTGAGAGTTCTATTGGTGTGTCTGTCCCTTATTTTGAGCCAAGTAAAAAGGAATTTAAGGTGATTTCTTGGAAATGTTAAGGCACTGACCATACCTGTTTCCTTACCTGCAGGCTTTTTGTCTGAAATAAGGGAGACATTTTTATTTTAAGGCTGATTTGGACTTTTGTGGGACTGGGTATTTTAATTACAATATTGAGGCTTGTGTTGCTAGTAAAAAACTTGCATAACATAAGGGTGACCAGTAAAAATCCTGCTCGGGGTGAGCATGATGAAGAAAAAAAAGTTAAGTGGACTTTTTTGTTGTGGAAGTATAGATGATTTCAATGTTGTGCTAGTTTCAGGTGCACAGAAAAGTGATTCAATTATATATACATATATATATATATACACACAAACATATATATGTATATATAATGCATATACATATTTTTTTCATTACAAGATATTGAATATAGTTCTCTGTGCTGTACAGTAGGTCCTTGTTGTTTATCTATTTTATATGAAGTAGTGTGTATATGTTAATCCCAAATTCCCAATTTATCCCTCCCAACCCCCTTTCCACTTTGGTAACCATAAATTGATTTTCAATGTCTGTGAGTCTATTTCTGCTTTATAAGTAAATTCATTTGTATCATTTTTAAAGATTCTACATATAAGTTATATCATGTGGTATTTGACTTTCTCTGACTTCACTTAATATGATGATCTCTAGGTCCATTTATTTTGCTGCAAATGGCATTATTTCATTCTCTTTTATGGCTGTGTAATATTCTGTTGTAAATATATACCTGTAAATATATACCTATATATTCTGTTGTAAATATTTATATATAAATATACACCTTTTTTGTCCATTCCTCAGTGGATGGACATTTAGGTTGTTTCCATGTCATGGCTATTGTAAAGAGTGTGGCTATGAACATTGGGGTGCACGTATATGATCTTTCTTTTTTTCAGGTCTCACATACAAGTCTTTATTTTATTTTATTTTTGAAGGTACCCAAAATATTTTTTAACATCTTTTTTTATTATTATTTTTTATTAGTTTCTGCTTTATAACAAAGTGAATCAGTCATACATATACATCTGTTCCCACATCCCTTCCCTCTTGCGGCTCCCTCCCTCCCACCCTCCCTATCCCACCCCTCCAGGCGGTCACGAAGCACCGAGCTGATCCCCCCGCGCTATGGGGCTGCTTCCCACCATCCATCTACCTTACGTTTGGTACTGTATATATGTCCATGCCTCTCTTTCGCTTTGTCACAGCTTACCCTTCCCCCTCCCCATATCCTCAAGTCCATTCTCAAGTAGGTCTGTGTCTTTATTCCCGTTTTACCCCTAGGTTCTTCATGACATTTTTTGCTTAAATTCCATATATATGTGATAGCATAAGATATTTGTCTTTCTCTTTCTGACTTACTTCACTCTGTATGACAGACTCTAGGTCTATCTGCCTCATTACAAATAGCTCAATTTCGTCTCTTTTTATGGCTGAGTAATATTCCATTGTATATATGTGCCACATCTTCTTTATCCATTCATCCAATGATGGACACTTAGGTTGCTTCCATCTACAGGCTATTGTGAATAGAGATGCAATAAATATTTTGGTACATATCTCTTTTTGAATTATGGTTTTCTCAGGGTATATGCCTAGTAGTGGGATTGCTGGGTCATATGGTAATTCTATTTGTAGTTTCTTAAGGAACCTCCATACTGTTCTCCATAGTGGCTGTACCAATTCACATTCCCACGAGCAGTGCAAGAATGTTCCCTTTTCTCCACACCCTCTCCAGCATTTATTGTTTCTAGATTTCTTGATGATGGCCATTCTGACTGGTGTGAGATGATATCTCATTATTGTTTTGATTTGCATTTCTCTAATGATTAATGATGTTGAGCATTCTTTCATGTGTTTGTTGGCAGTCTGTATATCTTCTTTGGAGAAATGCCTATTTAAGTCTTCTGCTCATTTTTGGATTGGGTTGTTTGTTTTTTTGCTATTGAGCTGCATGAGCTGCTTATAAATTTTGGAGATTAATCCTTTGTCAGTTGCTCCATTTGCAAATATTTTCTCCCATTCTGAGGGTTGTCTTTTGGTCTTGTTTATGGTTTCCTTTGCTGTGCAAAAGCTTTGAAGTTTCATTAGGTCCCATTTGTTTATCTTTGTTTTTATTTCCATTTCTCTAGGAGGTGGGTCCAAAAGGATCTTGCTGTGATTTATGTCATAGAGTGTTCTGCCTATGTTTTCCTCTAAGAGTTTGATAGTGTCTGGCCTTACATTTAGGTCTTTAATCCATTTTGAGCTTATTTTTGTGTATGGTGTTAGGGAATGATCTAATCTCCTACTTTTACATGTCCCTGTCCAGTTTTCCCAGCACCACTTATTGAAGAGGCTGTCCTTTCTCCACTGTACATTCCTGCCTCCTTTGTCAAAGATAAGTTGACCATACGTGCGTTGGTGTATCTCTGGGCTTTCTATCCTGTTCCATTGATCTTTCTGTTTTTGTTCCAGTACCACACTGTCTTGATTACTGTAGCTTTGTAGTATAGTCTGAAGTCAGGGAGCCTGATTCCTCAAGCTCGTTTTTCGTTCTCAAGATTGCTTTGGCTATTTGGGGTCTTTTGTTTTTCCAAACAAATTTTGAAATTTTTTGTTCTAATTCTGTGAAAAGTGCCAGTGGTAGTTTGATAGGGACTGCATTGAATCTGTAGATTGCTTTGGGTAGTAGAGTCATTTTCACAATATTGATTCTTCCAATCCAGGAGCATGGTATATCTCTCCATCTATTTGTATCCTCTTTAATTTCTTTCATCAGTGTCTTATAATTTTCTGCATACAGGTCTTTTTTCTCCTTAGGTAGGTTTATTCCTAGATATTTTATTCTTTTTGTTGCAATGGTAAATGGGAGTGTTTTCTTGATTTCATTTTCAGATTTTTCATCATTAGTGTACAGGAATGCCAGAGATTTCTGTGCATTAATTTTGTATCCTGCTACTTTACCAAATTCATTGATTAGCTCTAGTAGTTTTTCGGTAGCATCTTTAGGATTCTCTATGTATAGTATCATGTCATCTGCAAACAGTGACAGCTTTACTTCTTCTTTTCCGATTTGGATTCCTTTTATTTCCTTTTCTTCTCTGATTGCTGTGGCTAAAACTTCCAAAACTATGTTGAATAAGAGTGGTGAGAGTGGGCAGCCTTGTCTTGTTCCTGATCTTAGTGGAAATGGTTTCAGTTTTTCACCGTTGAGGACAATGTTGGCTGTGGGTTTGTCATATATGGCCTTTATTATGTTGAGGAAAGTTCCCTCTATGCCTACTTTCTGCAGGGTTTTTATCATAAATGGGTGTTGAATTTTGTCGAAAGCTTTCTCTGCATCTATTGAGATGATCATATGGTTTTTCTCCTTCAGCTTGTTAATATGGTGTATCACATTGATTGATTTGCGTATATTGAAGAATCCTTGCATTCCTGGAATAAACCCCACTTGATCATGGTGTATGATCCTTTTAATGTGCTGTTGGATTCTGTTTGCTAGTATTTTGTTGAGGATTTTTGCATCTATGTTCATCAGTGATATTGGCCTGTAGTTTTCTTTCTTTGTGACATCCTTGTCTGGTTTTGGTATCAAGGTGATGGTGGCCTCATAAAATGAGTTTGGGAGTGCTATTCCCTCTGCTATATTTTGGAAGAGTTTGAGAAGGATAGGTGTTAGCTCTTCTCTAAATGTTTGATAGAATTTTCCTGTGAAGCCATCTGGTGTTGGGCTTTTGTTTGTTGGAAGATTTTTAATCACAGTTTCAATTTCAGGGCTTGTGATTGGTCTATTCATATTTTCTATTTCTTCCTGAGTCAGTCTTGGCAGGTTGTGCATTTCTAAGAATTTGTCCATTTCTTCCAGGTTGTCCATTTTATTGGCATAGAGTTGCTTGTAGTAATCTCTCATGATCTTTTGTATTTCTGCAGTGTCAGTTGTTACTTCTCCTTTTTCATTTCTAATTCTATTGATTTGAGTTTTCTCTCTTTTTTTCTTGATGAGTCTGGCTAATGGTTTATCAATTTTGTTTATCTTCTCAAAGAACCAGCTTTCAGTTTTATTGATCTTTGCTATCGTTTCCTTCATTTCTTTTTCATTTATTTCTGATGTGATCTTTATGATTTCTTTCCTTCTGCTAACTTTGGGGTTTTTTTGTTCTTCTTTCTCTAATTGCTTTAGATGCAGGGTCAGGTTGTTTACTCGAGATGTTTCCTGTTTCTTAAGGTGGGATTGTATTGCTATAAACTTCCCCCTTAGAACTGCTCTTGCTGCGTCCCTTAGGTTTTGGGTTGTCGTGTCTCCATTGTCATTTGTTTCTAGGTATTTTTTTACTTCTTCTTTGATTTCTTCAGTGATCACTTCGTTATTGAGTAGTGTATTGTTTAGCCTCCATGTGTTTGTATTTTTTACAGATCTTTTCCTGTAATTGATGTCTAGTCTCATAGCATTGTGGTCAGAAAAGATACTTGATACAAGTTCAATTTTCTTAAATTTGCCAAGGCTTGATTTGTGACCCAAGATATGATCTATCCTGGAGAATGTTCCATGAGCACCTGAGAAAAATGTGCATTCTGTTGTTTTTGGATAGAATGTCCTATAAACATCAATTAAATCCTTCTTGTTTAATGTATCATTTAAAGCTTGTGTTTCCTTTTTTATTTTCATTTTGGATGATCTGTCCATTGGTGAAAGTGGGGTGTTAAAGTCCCCTACTATGAGTGTGTTACTGTCGGTTTCCCCTTTTATGGCTGTTAGTATTTGCCTTATGTATTGAGGTGCTCCTATGTTTGGTGCATAAATATTTACAATTGTTATATCTTCCTCTTGGATCGATCCCTTGATCATTATGTAGTGTCCTTCTCTGTGTCTTTTAATAGTCTTTATTTTAAAGTCTATTTTGTCTGATATAAGAATTGCTACTCCAGCTTTCTTTTGATTTCCATTTGTGTGGAATATCTTTTTCCATCCCCTCACCTTCAGTCTGTATGTGTCCCTAGGTCTGAAGTGAGTCTCTTGTAGACAGCATATATATGGATCTTCTTTTTGTATCCATTCAGCCAGTCTATGTCTTTTGGTTAGGGCATTTAATCCATTTACGTTTAAGGTAGTTATTGATATGTATTTTCCTATTACCATATTCTTAATTGTTTTGGGTTTGTTATTGTAGGTCCTTTCCTTCTCTGTGTTTCCTGTCTAGATAGTTCCTTTTGCATCTATTTTAAAGCTGGTTTGATGGTGCTGAATTGCCTTGACTTTTGCTCGTCTGTAAAGGTTTCAATTTTTCTCTCAAATCTGAATGAGGTCCTTGTGGGGTAGAGTAATCTTGGTTGTAGGTTTTTCCCTTTCATCACCTTAAATATATCCTGCCACTCCCTTCTGGCTTGCAGTGTGTCTGCTGAAAGGTCAGCTGTTAACTGTATGGGGATTCCCTTGTATTTTATTTGTTGCTTTTTCTTTGCTGATTTTAATTATTTTCTCTTTGTATTTAATTTTTGATAGTTTGATTAATATGTGTCTTGGCATGTTTCTCCTTGGATTTATCCTGTATGGGACTCTCTGTGCTTCCTGGACTTGATTGATTATTTCCTTTCCCATATTAGGGAAGTTTTCAACTATAATCTCTTCCAATATTTTCTGAGTCACTTCCTTTTTCCCTTCCTCTTCTGGCACCCCTATAATTCGAATGTTGGTGCATTTAATGTTGTCCCAGAGGTCTCTGAGACTGTTCTCAATTCTTTTTATTCATTTTTATTTATTCTGTTCTGAGTTAGTTATTTCCACTATTTTTTTTTTTTTCGGTATGCAGGCCTCTCACTGTTGTGGTTTCTCCCGCTGTGGAGCACAGGGTCCGGACATTCAGGCTCAGTGGCCCAGCCGCTCCGCGGCATGTGAGATATTCCCAGACTGGGGCACGAAAACGTTTCCCCTGCATGGGCAGGCGGACTCTCAACCACTGCGCCACCAGGGAAGCCCCATTTCCACTATTTTATCTTCCAGGTCACTTATCCGTTCTTCTGCCTCAGTTATTCTGCTACTGATTCCTTCTGGAGAATTTTAAATTTAATTTATTGTGTTTTTCATCCTTGTTTGTTTCTCTTTATTTCTTCTAGGTCCTTGTTTAACGTTTCTTGTATTTTCTCTATTCTATTTCCAAGATGTTGTATCGTGTTTTCTATCATTTCTCCGAATTCTTTTTCAGGTAGACTGCCTATCTCCTCTTCATTTGTTTGGTCTAGTGGGTTTTTTCCTTGCTCTTTCATCTGCTACATACTTCTCTGTCTTCTCATTTTGCTTAACTTACTGTGTTTGGGTTTTCCTTTTTGCAGGCTGCAGGTTTACAGTTCCTGTTGTTTTTGGTGTCTGCCCCCAGTAGGTAAGTTTGGTTTAGTGGCTTGTGTAGGCTTTCTGGTGGAGGGGACTTGTGCCTATGCTCTATTGTGTGGGTCTGGATCTTGTCTATCTGGTGGGCAGGGCTGCATCCCATGGTCCATTTTGAGGTGTCTGTGAACATAGTATTAGTTTAGGCAGCCTCTCTCCTAATGGGTGGTGTTTTGTTCTTGTATTGCTAGTTGTGTAGCATGGGGCATCCAACACTCAAGCTTGCTGGCCATTGGGTGGAGCTGGGTCTCAGCATTGAGGTGGGGGTCTCTGGGAGAATTCTCGCCAGTTGATATAACATGGGGCCAGGAGTTCTCTTGTGGTTCAATGTACTGAACTTGGTTCTCCCACCTCAGAGACTCAGGGCTTACACCAGGCCAGAGCACCAAGATCCTGTCAGCCACACTGCTCAGAAGAAAAGGGAGGAAAAAATGAAAGAAAAAATAAAGTAAAATAAAATTTTTTAAATAAAAAAATATTAAAATTAAAAAAGTAAAAAAAAAAAAAGCAAAGAAACCACTGAACAAATCCACCAATGGTAACAAGTGCTAAAAAAATATCCTAAGATAAACATAAAAATCAGAAACAAGTCAGTCACAGAAAGCAAACCCCAAGTCTACAGTTGCTCCCAAATTCCACTGCCTCAAATTTGGCTTGATTTGTTGTCTGTTCACGTATTCCACAGATGCAGAGTACCTCAAGTTGATTGTGGGTATTTAATCTGCTGCTCCTGAGACTGCATGGAGCAATTTCCCTTTCTCTTCTTTATTTACACAACTCCAGGGGTTCAGTTGTGGTTTTGGCCCACCTCTGTGTGTAGGTTGCCCTCAGGCTTTTGTTCCCGCCCAGACAGGGTGGGGTTAAAGCAGTAGCTGATTAGGGAGCTCTGGCTCACTCAGGCTGTGTGGAGGGAGGGGTATGGTAGTGATAATTGGAATGCAGGTTGAGCCTGTGGTGGCAGAAGCTGGAGTGACATAGCAACAGCCTTAGGTGCGCCATGTGTTCTCCCGGGGAAGTTGTCCATGAATCATGGGACCCTGGAAGGGACTGGCAGCACAGGCTCTTGGGGTGGGATTGGGGGCTTGTGGATAGTGACCTGTGCTTGCACACAGGATTCTTGGTGGCTGTAGCAGAAGCGTTAGCATTTCATGTCTGTCTCTGGAGTCCGACCTGATAGCCTCATCTCACACTCATCTCTGGAGCTCATTTAGGCGGTGTTCTGACTTCTGTTGGCAGACAGGGAAGGAATCCCCTCTCCTTGCACATTCTGAAACAATGGTCTCTTGCCTCCTAGGCAGGTCCAGAGGTTTTCCCAGACTCCTTCTCAGCTAGCTGTGGTGCACTAGCCCCCTTTAGGCTGTGTTCACACAGCCAGTCCTAGTCCTCTCCCTGAAATCTTACCTCCAAATCCTGAGCCTCAGCTCTCATCCCCCACCCGCTCTGGCAGGTGAGCAGACAAGCCTCTCAGGCTGGTGAGTGCCAGTTGGCACCTATCTTCTGTGTGGAAATCTCTCCACTTTGTTCTCTGATCCCCTGTTGCTGTGCTCTCCTCCGTTCCTCTAAAGCTTCCCCCCTGCCCAGCCCCTGTCTCCACCAGTGAAGGGGTTTCCTAGTGTGTGGAAACTTTTCCTCCTCCACAGCTCCCTCCCAGAGGTGCATGTCTCATCCCTATTCTTTTGTCTTTGTGTTTTCTTTTTTCTTTTGCCCTACCCAGGTACTTGGGGGTTTTCTTGCCTTTTGGGAAGTCTGAGGTCTTCTGCCAGAGTTCATTAGGTGTTCTGCAGGAGTTGTTCCACATGTCGATGTATTTTTGATATATTTGTGGGGAGGAAGGTGATCTCCACGTCTTACTCCTCCACTATGTTGAAGGTCCTCCATATGTATCTTTTCAAATTATGGTTTATACAATATATGCCCAGGATTGGAATTGCTGGATCATATGGTATTTTTATTTTTTTAAGGAGCCTCCATATTTTTCTCCATTGTGGATGTATCAGTTTACATTCCCACCAGCAGTGTAGGAGGATTCCTTTTTCTTCACACTCTCTCCAGAATTTATTTTTAATGATGGCCTTTCTGACTGGTGTGAGGCTATAGCTCATTGTGGTTTTGATTTTCATTTCTCTAACAATTAGCTATGTTGAGAATTTTTTCATGTGCCTGTTGTCCACCTGCATGTCTTCTTTGCAGAAATGTCTATTTAGGTCTTATGATCATTTTTTTTTTTTTTTTGCAGTACATGGGCCTCTCACTGCTGTGGCCTCTCCCGTTGTGGAGCACAGGCTCCGGATGCACAGGCCCAGTGGCCATGATTCATGGGCCCAGCCACCCCGTGGCTTGCAGGATCCTCCCAGACCAGGACACGAACCCATGTCCCCTGCATCGGCAGGCAGACTCTCAACGACTACATCACCAGGGAAGCCCTATGATCATTTTTTGATTAGGTTTTTCTTTTTTTGATACTAAGCTGTATAAGCTGCTTGTATAGTTAGAAATAATCTCTTTTCAGTCACATGTTTGCAAATATTTTCTCTCCTTTAGTAGGTTGTTTTTTCAATTTTTAAAATGTTTTCATTCTGTTGCCTCTTTTGCTGTGCAAAACTTTTAAGTTTAATTGGTCTCCATTTGTTTATTTTTGCTTTTGTTTCTGTTACTCTAGGAGAATTATTCAAAAAATATAGCTATGTTTTATATTAAAGAGTGTTCTGCCTATGTTTTCCTCTAAGCTTTTTATAGTATCCAGTCTTACATTTAGTTCTTTCATCCATTTTGTGTTTATTTTTGTCTATGATGTTAGAGAATGTTCTAATTTCATTCTTTTACATGAAGCTGTCCAGTTTTCCCAGCACTACTTATTAAAGAGTTTGCCTTTTCTCCATTGTATATTCTTTCCTCCTTTGTCATAGATTAATTAATCATAAGCGGATGCATTTATTTCTGGGCTTTCTATCCTGTTCCATTGATCTATGTGTCTGTTTTTGTGCCAGTACCATGCTGTTTTGATAACTGTAGCTTTGTAGTATAGTGTGAAGTCAGGGAGCATGATTCCTCCAGCTCCATTCTTCTTTCTCAAGGTTGTTTTGTCTATTTGGGGTCTTTTGTGCTTCCAAAAATTAAAACTTTTTTGTTCTAATTCTGTGAAAAATGGCATTGATAAGTGGACTTTTGATTATACTTGATAAATTCTGTTTTCTTAATATAATGGTTACCTGTGTCATCAAGATTTTAACAACATTCATGTTCACAGAACTCTGTGCTAGGAGTTTGGGCAGAAAATAACCTTTCTGCAATTATATTCATCATGATTCTTCTCTCACCAACTATAACCCTTGTATCTCTCACCATCACCATCATACTGTTCCTGGGTAACACCACAGCTGAGCCCTTTGTCTAAAAGTTTACTGTATTACTCTTTTGAGTTTTACCCTGTTGGACAAAGAGACTGAATTCTGCCTAGTGTTCCTCTTTCCACTGAGGTATGATTCTAGCTCTATCCACCTAGGGTGACTTCCAGGACTCTGACACAACATTTTTGTTGCCTCTCTTGGTGCTGATTTCCATTTTTAATTTTGCTAACACGTAACCCTTCTATTGCCAAATGGCTTTATGAGCTAAAATATTTAATTCTGAAAAGGTAAGAGTGATGTCCCATGGCATGTAGTCAACTACTTCTTGTGGCATGTTCATATAGTCAGTCATTTAATCAAGGACTTAGGAAATGCTCAAATTGGAAGAATTGTTAGGTGGTCATTAGGCCACCTTTCATTGACTGTAATGTTGAGACACATGGAGGAAATGTGAGGTGTGTCACAAGTCAATTGTCACTAAAAAGAGTTAAGCATATGGATGATTCCCCTTTTTAATAAAATAAAACATTTCAAGGTTGTCTCTGTAAAAACAACTCTTATATTTTCTTGCAATTCATTGTTTGCTTTCTTGGATAGAATATAAAGTGATGCACAGCATCTCACCTTTCTGGAGCTCACCTCATCTTATCAATGCTTTAGGCATAATGACAACTACAAATGATAAACTGTTCAACACCATCATGCCATTTCTATTGCAAAGCTTCCCAGACCACCATAGACTGCATTGCACCTGGCTCCTCTTCATTTCTAGCTTTCCCTGCTTACATAGTATATCTGTCTTACTGTATACTGCTGGGTGATAAATTTTACCTTGTTAACCTAGGTTCTTTAATATCAGTGAGCATCTCATACTTCTATGTCTTCTCCATTTGACTGAAATCCTCTCAGTGGTAAGATCTATAATTTATAATATTTACAACCATACAAATATATAATTGGTTCTTGAATAAAATTGGGAATTGTATTAGTCCTTTGGAAATTTCTGGTAAATATATTTTTCCACTCTCTTCAGTTATCTTAGTAGTGCAGCCAACATCAATGCCTTGGACAATGCAAATATCTTAGGAGTGACATGAGCAGAAAGTAATCTTGTTCCTCTTGATGTGCCTGACCTGGCCCAATGGAGAAACCAGGGATCTCATTATGCTTTTCAAACTTCATCCTTCAAGAAAAGGATCTGCTTGGACAGGAATAAAGATGCAAATGTAGAGAATGGACTTGAGGACATGGGGAGGGGGAAGGGCAAGCTGGGATGAAGTGAGAGAGTGGCATGGACATATATACAATACCAAATGTAAAATAGATAAATAGATAGCTAGTGGGAAGCAGCTGCATCTCACAGGGAGATCAGCTCAGTGCTTTGTGACCACCTAGAGGGGTGAGATAGGCAGGATGGGAGGGAGACACAAGAGGGAGGAGATATGAGGATATATGTATATGTACAGCTGATTCACTTTGTTTTAAAGCAGAAACTAACACACCATTGTAAATCAATTATACTCCAATAAAGATGTTAAAAACAAAAACAAAAAGAAAAGGATCTGCTTGAAAGAATTGAATTTATATGCAAAACTTAAATATTTCTCTTTTCTAGTTATTTCCTTCAGATATATCTCTCCCTATGGCTTCTTTTTATTATAACAATAGCTCTTAAATTCTATTTTTGAATATGCTGTCCACACAGATTAAATGACAACACAGATGCTTGCTTGGTGACCTGGAACCAACTAACTGGATACCTTCATAATGGAACATTGGTTCTTCCAGGCTTAAGTTTTTAGAACAAAGTGGAAAAGTCCCAATAAAACCAACAATGAATTACATTCACATGCTTACATTCACAGTCAGAGAGACAGTACTGATTCTACTACTTAGATGTATAATCCAAGATATTACCAACCTCTAAGCCTCTGGTTCCTCATTTTTCAAATGATTGTAATAGCACTTACCTTATTGGGTTATAATAAGGATTAAATAGGAGAGTCATGTGTAAAACACAAATATCAACTGGTAAGTGCATAGGTAGTATTCAATGCAGAATGATTTAATGAATGATAAAAATACATTATAGTAAAATAAAATTATTTTTCTCATTTTAATAGTACTACCAACTTAGCTTTGACTTCTGTTATATGTTCCATTTATATATTTTAATGTATGCTCACATTTAACCTATTCAATTTGATCTCCTTCTTCAGGAATTATTCTAGACCAAGAGAATTCATGTTTAAAATGATAATCCAGGGGTCTGGTTTTGAAGATGGTAGAGTAGCTTGTATTGAACTAATCCTTGAGCAGAGAGGGTAATTAGAAACTTTAGGAGGAGTATTTTCAAAATCATGGTAATAACTGACCTAGACAAGAATCATTAATAAATGCTAAAATAATGTGTAAAAGTTGGATGAGTAAAATCTCCCCACAAAACACTTTTTACTTGCAAAGGGAAATTTATTTACTTAATAGTGGAGAAACCTGGCAAGGATCCATGTCAACTAAGTAATCAAAATGAACATCATAGGTAATGCAACAAATCAACCTCTTTGGACACCTGATATGATGCACTGAGAAGAACACAACATCACTTCTGAAGTTTTACTGCCCAAAATTCCACAATCCAAATCTAGTCATGAAAAAACACTGACAAACCCAAAATAAGGGACCTTCTATGTTTTTTTTTGGTTTTGTTTTGTTGTGTTTTTTTTTTGCAGTATACGGGCCTCTCACGGTTGTGGCCTCTCCCGTTGTGGAGCACAGGCTCCAGACGCGCAGGCTCAATGGCCATGGCTCACGGGCCCAGCCGATCCACGGCATGTGGGATCTTCCTGGACCAGGGCACAAACCCGTGTCCCCTGCATCGGCAGGTGGACTCTTAACCACTGCGCCACCAGGGAAGCCCAAGGGACCTTCTATGAAATACTGGTCCTATATCAAGAACATGAAAGACAAGAAAGACTGAAGAATTGTTTTACAAATTTTCACTGTTGAATACAGAAGCTGTCAGTCACACAAGGCTATTTAAATTTAAAATTAATAAAAATTGAATAAAATTTAAAAAATCAATTTCTTAGTGATACTACCCATACTTCAAGTGTTCAATCATTACATGTAAGTAGAGCTTACCTTATTGGACCATGCTGATATACAGCATCTCTATCATCACATAAGTTACATTAAGTTAGCTCTGTTCTAGATTAAAAGGACTAAAGAGAAGTAACAACTGAACAAAACACTTGATCCCGAATTTGATTTTACTATGAAGGACACAATTGAGCTTAACAAGATTTGAATATTATCTCATTATTAATTTCATGATTTTGATAATAGTACTTTAGTTATTTCTACTTTAGGAAATGTACTCTGAATAAAGCATTCAGTGGTAAAGAGGTATCATGTCAAGAAATTTCTCTCAAAAGCTTTAGAAAAAATTATATATATACATTTGACCATTGAACAATGCAGGGGTCAAGGCTGTGACCCTCTACACAGTTGAAAATCCATGTATAACCTATAGTTGGCCCTCTGTATGCAAAGTTCCTCCTCATCCTCAGATTCAACCAACCATGGACAATGTAATACAGTAGTATTTACTATTGAAAAAAATCTGTGCATAAGTGGACATGCGCAGTTCAAACCCAGTTGTTCAAGGGTTAACTGTGTGTGTGTGTATATACACACACACACATATATGAAATATTTATAAATAAATACTACATGACATCTACACTGAAACCTATGGGACATGTCTTAGGGGAATTAAAGAAGCCCTAAATTAACAGTGAAATATGTCATGACGATGGATTGGAGGAGTCAATATTGTAGATATTTCCTCTGGTTGATTTATGAATTTAACAATTCCCAATAGATATATTTGTTAATTAAGTAGTTTAGAAATTGAATTGATTAGAAAACATATATCGGAATACAAATGTATAAAACAGCCCATGAGATATCTTGGAAAGAAGAACAAAGTTAGAATATTTAAACTACCTGAATTCACATTTTACCACAAAGCTGTTGTAATTCAGAAAGTGTGATATTTATGTAAGAACAGACTTATATGACAACAACAACAACAACAAAAAACAGAATAGAGAATCTAGATATAGACCCACATATATAGAGTCAACTGATTTTTGGCAAAGATGCTCAGGTGACTTAGTAGGGAATTTAGAGTCTTTATAACAAATGGTGTCAAAACAACTGAATAAATGCATTGGAAAAAATTGAACATTGGCTCATACCTCACACCACACACAAAAATTAATTCAAGATGAATCATAGATCTAAACATAAAATCTGTTTTCTAAAATAAAAAATGGTTATTATCTTCATGACCTTGGGTAGGCAAAGATTTTTTAGAAATGATGCCAGAAGCACTAAACAGAAAAGCAAAATTTGACACATTGAAATTTATCAAAATGTAAAACTTCTGCTCACTGTGAATTTAGCTTCATTTCAGAGAGAGTGCAAAGGGGAAGAGGTGATTCCTCTGAGACTGTAAGTGTATAAATGGAAAGAGACTGATTTGACTCCAGTTGCTCAGCTTTCTATCATTATTGGAAATGGGAATTGAGATTTAACTTAATTTCAGTTTTAAAGGAATAAAGTTACAGTTTTACATATGACTTTAGAATTACTTAAATTTCAAACCCATTACCTGAGCAGGCAGAATCTGAGAAATCAACATATTGAGCTAAATATTGTTCAAGGGATACTGTTTGAGGGCTCAGAAAATGTAGTCTATTTTATTTTATTTTACTTTTATTTATTTATTTTTTCTTTTCTTTTCTTTTTTTTTTTTTTCAGTACGCGGGTCTCTCAGTGCTGTGGCCTCTCCCATTGCGGAGCACAGGCTCTGGACGCACAGGCTCAGTGGCCATGGCTCACGGGCCCAGCTGCTCCATGGCATGTGGGACCTTCCCGGACTGGGGCACGAACCTGTGTCCCTTGCATCGGCAGGTGGACTCTCAACCACTGCGCCACCAGGGAAGCCCTATTTTTTCTTTTTTTAACACCTTTATTGGAGTATAATTCCTTTACAATGGTGTGTTAGTTTCTGCTTTATAACAAAGTGAATCAGTTATACATATATATATGTTCCCATATCTCTTCCCTCTTGCGTCTCTCTCCCTGCCTCCCACCCTCCCTATCCCACCCCTCTAGGTGGTCACAAAGCACTGAGCTGATCTCCCTGTGCTATGTGGCTGCTTCCCACTAGCTATCTCTTTTACGTTTGGTAGTGTATATATGTCCATGCCACTCTCTCACTTTTTCCCATCTTACCCTACCCCCTCCTCATATCCTTAAGTCCATTCTCTAGTAGGTCTGTGTCTTTATTTCCCATCTTGCCCCTAGGTTCTTCAGAACTTTTATTATTATTATTATTCCACATATGTGTGTTAGCATACAGTATTTGTTTTGCTCTTTCTGACTGACTTCACTCTGTATGACACACTCTAGGTCCATCCACCTCTCTACAAATAACTCATTTTCATTTCTTTTTATGACTGAGTAATATTCCATTGTATATATGTGCCACATCTGCTTTATCCATTCATCTGTTGATGGACACTTAGGTTGCTTTCATGTCCTGGCTATTGTAAATAGAGTTGCAATGAATATTTTGGTACATGACTATTTTTGAATTATGGTTTTCTCAGGGTATATGCCCAGTAGTGGGATTGCTGGGTCATATGGGAGTTCTATTTTTAGTTTTTTAAGGAATCTCCATACTGTTCTCCATAGTGGCTGTATCAATTTACATTCCCACCAACAGTGCAAGAGGGTTCCCTTTTCTTCACACACTCTCCAGCATTTATTGTTTGTAGATTTTTTGATGATGGACATTCTGACCAGTGTGAGATGATATCTCATTATAGTTTTGATTTGAATTTCTCTAATGATTAATGATGTTGAGCATCCTTTCATGTGTTTTTTTGCAATCTGTATATCTTCTTTGGAGGAATGTCTATTTAGGTCTTCTGTCCATTTTTGAATTGGGTTGTTTGTTTTTTTGATATTGAGCTGCATGAGCTGCTTGTAAATCTACAGATTCGTTGCAATCTCTGTCAAACTACCAATGGCATTTTTCACAGAAGTATAATAAAAAATTTCACAATTTGTATGGAAACCCAAAAGACCCCAAATAGCCAAAGCAATCTTGAGAAAGAAAAAAGGAGCTGGAGGAATCAGGCTCCCTGACTTCAGACTATACTACAAAGCTACAGTAATCAAGACAGTGTGGTACTGGCACAAAAACAGAAATATGGATCAATGGAACAGGATAGAAAGCCCAGAGATAAACCCACACACATATGGTCACCTTATCTTTGATAAAAGAGGCAAGAATATACAGTGGAGAAAAGGCAGCCTCTTCAGTAAGTGTTGCTGGGAAAACTGGACAGCTACATGTAAAAGAATGAAATTGGAACACTCCCTAACACCATACACAAAAATAAACTCAAAATGGATTAAAGACCTAAATGTAAGGCTAGACACTAACAAACCCTTAGAGGAAAACATAGGCAGAACCCTCTATGACATAAATCACAGCAAGATCCTTTTGGACCCACCTCCTAGAGAAATGGAAATAAAAACAAAAATAAACAAATGGGAGCTAATGAAACTTCAAAGCTTTTGCACAGCAAAGCAAACCATAAACAAGACCAAAAGACAACCGTCAGAATGGGAGAAAATATTTGCAAATGAAGCAACTGACAAAGGATTAATCTCCAGAAAATGTAGTCTATTTTAAAGAGAAAAACCTACTCCCCTCTGGCTGTTTTCTTGCCCAATATTCTGGATATATATGGTCAGTTTACGTAAATCCTTGTTTCTTTCTTTATTGATATGAAATGAGTCCCAATTTTACTGTTTACTTGTTAAAATGGCCCTGGAAATCCACTTTGATGACTAACATTTCCATCTGAAAAGCCTTAGGTGTTTGACAGAACATAGTCAATCAGTTGGTTGCATCATTTTCATAAGTTGTTTTTAAAGTATTCATGTTTTTGCAGCAGTGTAATAATCTAAATTGAAGCCTTTCCCATGGAGCTCAACTGAAGACTCTGGTCTTAAGAATTATTTTAAAAATTTTCTCTTTGTGACCTTATACAAATTAAACTATTGAAAATTTTTTTACTCATTTATAAAACAGCATTATTATTCCCTGGGCTGACATATTCACAGGGTTCATGGTGTCCCACCCATTCTGCCAGACGCTGGTCCTAGGACCTGATTCTTTAGATTTGAGTTCTGTCTTCACATATTTCTTTCCACTAGTTGATGAAGATTCACAAATTCTTAATTTTAATTACAATTATGCTGTCCAAAATTTAATAGTACTTGTCTTATAATCATTGTTCTCCATTGTTTGGTCATTTTTATAAGAGATCATTTTTTTCCCTCTCAGGAATCTGAAATGTTTTATTTTATGGACATAAAGCTTCCTTTGAATCTCTCCTTTTGCTTATATCCTTGCAGAGTATTTTTCAAATTCAACTGTTTTGTTATGGGTGTAATTATCTATTCCCTTAAAGACTAAACATCACACTGGTTTGTGGGACAATTGAGTCAATTATATGAATTGTTTATCTTTATTTTATATTTTATGTGATGTAGCCAAAGGCTTATGTCTCCTCAAGCCATGGACCAGTGAATCACATTTCAGATGAACTAAGTGATTTTTCTATTTCTGGTGGCAAAACAAAACCTATGTTCCATTTCTGAGAGAATGTACAGCTTTTTTACATCTGGTCCTCCCTCATATCTCCTCTCCTCTGCCAGATATCAATGTAGTTTCATTAACCTGGTGCTTACTGAGACATTTACAGCTTTGGGAAGGCCAAATCTTGTGCTTCTAATATGCTTTCTCATTAATTCTTCCTTTTGATATTCACAAAGCTATGTGGGGTTGTCAACATAGATACTATTATTCTTTCTATTTTCAGATGAGGAAATGGAGGCTTCAGGTATGGCATAATTTATCAAATAGTAACAAATAAGTGAGGAAAATATATGCACTAGAGCCTGGATCTTTGATTCCTGGTCTAAGACCTACTTTTCCATAATCAACAGATTCTAATCAAATACCAAAACAGAAAATATAAGTAAATTTAAAAAATTAACTAAAACAGTAACACCTTAATTGGAATGCAAAGACGGGCAACAATTGCAACAATAAAGTTAAGAGTTTTAAAATTCTTTCAGTAAATTGCCTGATTACATTTGATAACTCCTTTCAAATAAATACATCTTATTTTTACTCTTCTACTTAAGTGTCTCTCTCAGTCTCACAAATAACATATTCTGTTCATACAAATATAGCTAGAAACACTTCTTGTGATTTCCCTCCTTCCTCTCTCATGTTTCCTTTTTTTTTTTTTAATGATTATGGCAACATTGACAGCTGTGCTCATTGCGATCTATGGCTGGCTATACCTTTAAGTACCTAGCCTGGAAATCATTTTGTCCCTCTAGATTTGAAAAATTACACCCCCGTCTCACAGTTCAAGATACTCTGAGACAGAGCTGTGCTGTCTGCAGGAATATTAGTTTTGAGAATAGGACTGGTGTTTGCACCACACACTCTGCTCTCTTGCCAGCAATAATCAAAGTGAGCTTGTATTTCTTTAATGACAAAGCCTCCCAGTGTGTTAATTTTGTTCTCTGTAACACTACATCTTGTCAGAGGAATGAGGGAAATGGGAAAACATACATTAATATCACTGTCAGGCAAGTGGTACATTTTTCTGTGTAATCCGTATCTGGAAGGTGAGGGTCTTTGGCTCTCCTTCTCTCAGAGGGTTTTGGGGTTCTGAGAAAGCTGTGGATGCATGCTTTCCATTATATCCAAGGGAAGAACTTTTCCCACATGACTGCTTACTCTGGCCCCAAAGAAATTGTTTCTCTGCAATGAGAAATCAGTCTCCTGTGGAGTATCACTTTGCCACTGTCCCCTAAATATGTATTACCCCATGGAACAGAGGGGAGAGGAGAGGATTTCTCATCTGATAGATCTGACTCTGACTGGTTCTATGATGGTGGAACAGTCACTCTAAACTCAGTACCTTCACTCTAAAATAATGACATTGATACTTAGTTCAGTAGGCTATTGATAGGATTAAGAAAAATAAGGAATTTGCTTTGCAGTCACAATATTTACCCTCTCTTTAGACCTGCTGCTGATTTCTGAAGCAACAAAGTAACAACTTAGCTCAGAGGTGATCATGCAATGAATTTCTACGTATTTGAAAGTGTGGTTGAAGTGAGATCTGAGGCCTGGATTGTCATACCAGGGTAGTTCCTCAAATGTCTGTCCACTCATATTGGGCATTTCAAAACTAGGGACTCTCTTAGGCTAACATGTAGATTTTTCAAGTTCTTTTGCCACTAAAGTCATATGTGTTGCCAATTGATTCTAATGTAACACTTCCCAGGGTTTTGCAGGCAGCCTTCTTTTGCCTCTTATTCTTAGGCAATTACTGAATTTTAGCATTGGACTTACATTTTAGCATTGGACTTCTTTCTCCGATGGCATTGCTTAACTGATGGTGGTTGGTTATAGAAATCGTTATTATTCCTTTGAATGAGCAACTGCTTCCCAAATATGTTGCTAAAGAGGAACTGTCACTTTCCTTTCCTCTTTCCTTTCTGATCACAGAAACCACTACAGCCTGTCAGCATGCCCATCATGACAGCAAACCAGCTCAGCTGAGGGGAGCACTTGCGGGAAGTTCTCAGGGTCTGGGTGTTTGGTTTGCCTCTTCCTGTTTGCCTTGTATCTTTAAATAATGTGGTTGCTTCACAACCACATTTTTTTGAGTAGGGAACAAGGCATATTTTTCTAGCAGATAAAGTGACTTCCCACCATTCACTCTTTGTTATTTCCCCTTTCTGAAGGGCGGTCTGATGAATTCAGGCCAGTGTATAATACATGCTTTCCTGTTTTCTGCTCTTTCTCCATTGGGCTTGTCAGTCAGTCATGGGCTTCATTCTAGGGAGGACGTGGTCATCATGAGAAGGATATCTTAGATAATTTGTTTGCATTATCCTTCTCAGAGGGTATATGTTCTAACTCTGTACTGGAATCAGGTGCCAGTGGCAGTTAATAATACTCAAGATGTTATATATCCAAGTTATGCATTTGGAAGCCAGTTGTTGATAAAAGGAGAGTAACAGAAATCCAGTACTATATCACAGGTTCATGAGATGTCATATCATATACATTTGTAGTAACTCACTGATGAATTGTGTGGTTGGTGAGACACTAATCAAGAGCTTAAACTGACTTTGGAAGAAAATAGGGATAATAGTGTGTTTAGGATCTAGACTGGAGTAAATGCTCTTTGACCATTCATCATTCCTGATACCACATCCTACATCAAAAATTTCTCTTTATATCACTACTCTCATATTCTTTGTTAAAGGCTCTGTATTCAGCCAGCTTCATATCTCAGTTTAGCTTTACCCTTTTACTAGCAAATTTGGATCCCCTTTTTCCTGTAGAGACCTGCTAACATCCAGCAGTTGCAGGGGAGGAGATTGATGTTGGCCATCTGTCCCATGGCCAGTGACATTGAGAAGAAGTAGTTGTCTGGGTAGCAACTAAGAACATAAATTTTTCTTCTGTGCTGTATTCATGATGACAAATTTCCTCAAAATTTTATCACAGAGAATTTCTACTTAGCTTTAATTTAACTCTAAACGAACTGGAAATAATGAATTCAGGCCATAGGTTTTTTTCTGTTATGTGCTGTATGATGCCAGACAGAGCCAGCCTGCATAAGAAAACTTTGCTTCTATGTGGGAGCTTAGAAGATCTTCTAACTAAGTATATCAAATAACTGCCTACCTAGTTTGCCACAATAGTCATCATTTAATTTATTCTGAAAACTTTTTCTTTAAGTAAAACATTTCTGACCAAATGTGCAAATATTTTATTATAAATTAACATTTATTTGGCAACACAGGTGAGAATAGAACTTGATACATATGGGGTAGTGACTAGGAGGGGTATACTAACTCTAAAGATGGGGGGTATTGGGTGTATAAATTTTGCTTACTACATATATTTCCCAAGGGCCTGTCCCCTTGACATATCTTAGCAAGATAAATGCAATGTGATAGTCATTCCTGTTGGAGGATTATGAGTCAACTACTAACTCTGAACCTTATTAAGTCAGTTCTTGACTACAGTGAACAGAGAAAAGTAATTCCCAAACCTCTTCAGAGGCACCATCTACCTCTTTTTTTAACAACTCTTGTATAAAGAAGCCATATTAACCAAGTAGGATCATCTCCTCTTGCTTTTCTGAGGGTCTCTTCAGCTAGGAGGAAAATAGTTTGGGCCCTTGGATCAGCCAGAGTATATTCTAAGCTTTGAGAACCAGTTGTTCACAATTTTGAGAAGACATCACTCTGTAATGGTATCAAATGGTGTCAGGAGAAGTGGAAAGGCCTACAGGAACGAGTAAGAGGTAAGGTAACATGTGTCAGCCAGGTATCAACTCTTAGACTGAATGCTCTATAGCCCCCAGCAATTTTCCACTTCTTGCCTTAAGAGGCAACAAAATGCACTGGGGAGAATGATCCCTACCATCTTCCATTGAGAATTTCACAAAAAACACAGTAGGTGGTATGAAGAAGTTGTAAGAGTTTATCTACCACTGGAAGGAACATAAACTTCAGCAAAGACATCAATTATTGTGACTTTATTCCTCCTCCTGACAACAGCACAGGATGTAAGCCTTCACCTATGAGATGGGGTAGAAATGGGATGATAGCTCAGAAGGACTTATCACCATACAATAAAAACAAAAATGTTTATTTAATAACCCAAAAAAATCTTCCTAATATGCATTCTTACATGGTACTGGACATGGGGAGAGCTAAATAAGAAATTAAAGATTCCTCCCTGACTTTAAGTTGCTTATTGCTTACCTGGGAATTTGAAATTTATATATAGGAAATAGTTTATAGAATAATAACAAGCAAAGTATTAAAATGAAAGATTATTAATGCTTCAATAACAGCAACAAAAGATGTGAGAAAGCAAACATTGTTTTATTGAATATTTTTTGGCATTTCCCACAATGACAAAGAAAGTAGGAAGTAGGAAAGGAACGAAAAGAATATAAGAATGAATGAAAAGAAAGGCAAATTTTAAGTGCTCTTTATTTCTCTCTTGAACTGAAGTTTTGGGCCTTAAAAGGAAACTTTCTCTAGCTTCACAGAGCTCAGATTGCCCTTCCTTCTCTTCTTCAGTCATCAAAATTCACTTATTCTATAAGATCTTTATTAAGTCCTATCTTTTCCATGAAGCCTGAGTTTTTCATTCCAACTCAACAGAGATATTTTTTCTGAGGTTCTTTTTCATTTGTCATTTTTCCTATTCTGGCTTGAGCCCCAGTTTTGAATGGTATGTATCAAGCCTCTGAGTGGAGGAACGTGGAAGGATGTCTAAGATAAAAGAGAAGCTCAAAGCCATATGAGCCATTAATAAAGCCATTGGGGTTTGAGATATTTGTGAAGACAAGACCAAGAGGGAGTATAATCATTTATTCAGAGAGTTGGTGGGTTGTCATGTAGGAAAAAAAAAATCTCCTCTGTTTTCCCTGAGCACTAGAAACTAGGACTAATAAGTCAAAAATACTGGGAAAATATTTCAATTTGACAGAAGAAGGAAAAAAAATTTACTGGCTAGAAGATCCCAAAATAGAACATAGAGTAGTGGCCTCCTCATTTGCAATACTCAGGACAAGTAAAGTTATCATCCATTAGAGACACTCTGTTCAGTGGATTCTTAAACTGGTCTCTAGGATGGACAAGATTAGATTATTTTAATGATTCCTTCTAAATTTAAGACTCTATTATGTTAAACCTATAGCATAAATTATATTTTATAAAAGTAATCCACATTTATGTTAAAAAATTAAACTGATAAGAACAAAGAAAACAAAATAATCATTTGTATAAATCATTCAGACTTAAACCCATTTACACCTCATATAAATCTTTCCAGAATTTTATTTATAAATAAATTTCTTCAAAAATGGATTCATATTCCATATACTATTCTCCAGTCTGCTCTTCCAACTCATCAGTATATCATGGGCATTTTCCTATTTCAAAAGATTAGATATGTCATTTTAATAGTTTCATTGTATATTAATCAATTTCTTATTGTTGAACATTAAGGTTCTCTCCTATCTTTCACTAATGTAAATAATGGCACAGTGAAAGTCTTTATACATTTGTCTTTTAAAATTTGTCCAATTATTTCTTTAGAATACCTTTAATAAGTAAAGCTATTAGAACAACTTCATGTGCATCTTTAATATATAAGATATAACGAGATACTGCCTTCCAGAGAAGTGAGACAAATTCCAACCCTCTACCGCTGTATAGGAGAGAGCCTGCTTACCAAAAACCTTGCCAAAATGGAATACTATCCTTATTTTTGAGCTTTGTCAATTTGACTGGTAAAAAATTATATCTTGTTTTAATTTGTTTTACATTCATTTCTATTAAGATTGAACATTTTTTCATGTACTTACAAGTCATTTATAATTACTCCTCTATGAATTGTCTCTTTATACCCTTTGCTCATTTTTGTCCTGGAGCATTCTTATTGATTTATGACAACTGTATATTAATGATATTAGCCCTTTTTATTTATGTTGCTTGTATTATTTTTCATTTTGTTATTTGCCTTTTACATATATATTTTTTCCTGGATAAATTTTACATTTTTATTTGTTTGAATATCTTAGTATTTTCTTTGATAATTTCTGGTTTCACACCATGATTGGAAAGTTCTTTGCACCTAAAGGTGTGAATATTAATTTTTAAAGGCAAGATCTGTGTGATTTACTTCTTTGTATGCCCTAAAATTACCCACACAGTTCTAGACTTATGTTCATTGATTGAGGAGAGGGTCATTGATAAAAATATATGTATAGTTCAGGCAGATAAATAGACCTTTTCCATTTGCTCTTTCTAATCAGAGCCCCTTTTATTGTATATATATCTTTTATATTTACCTTCTAAGATATAGGTTTAGATAGGCTTATGAAATAAATCTTCCTAAGAAATTTTGCATTGTTTGAAAAAAAGGGCTTTGTCCAAGCTAGTTTATTATTTGGATGAATTGTTCATATTTGTGTGTATGTGTTGGTGTTCTTATATAAGCATATGCACACATATACACAGTTATACAACTTAAACTTATAATTGTTTTCTCAATGGTACCTCTAAGATCTTTGGATTTCTAAGAACATTGCAAGTTCATTTGTGGTAATCATCTTCATTGATTCCCCTATAATACATAGGCTTTATCAGTATATGTAGATAGTCACTTGCATTATTAATAAGTATCATTGAAATTGTTAATAACAAAGTAATTTATTAAGCACCTTTTCTCTATAAGTTACTATGTAGACCATCATGGACATAAAAAGGACAAATATATAAATTTCTCGAAGCAGAGGTGAAATATATTGAAGAGGGCAGTGGTTAGAGGGTATGAAGACACTGGAGTGGTCAGGGTAGGAGTGATGAAGACCTGAACCATATCAGTGCCATGGCCATGGGAAAGGGGAGAGGAGACACTCATATGCTGTGTTGCAAAAGAGCAGTGTCAAGGCTATTAGGAAGTCAATTTCAAGGTAGAGGGAGTCAGGGCCATATGTAAGGGAAAAGAAAAATCATGGCATTGACAGAGAATAAGGGTCTTAAAAGGAAAGGAATAATGAAAAGTTAAATTTGATTTTTAATATATTCAGTTGAATGAGAATAATGCACATTTGAGTAGAGGACGGTATGTGTTTGTTTGCCTGACTGTAAGTCTGACTTTTAGCATTTAGCATCACATGATGAAAAACAAATTATCTACAGTCCCTGAAAATTTATACAGTATTTAAAAAACTTTACAAAAGTATTATGTATGAAAGTAGAATAGGAATTTTCTAAGAGGAATGAGAGAGAAATCACTTTCAGTTTAAAGGTATAGCATGTACAAAAAAAAAGGATGAATGAAATAGTATGGCTATTCAAAGAGCTACAAGTAATTCAGTACTTATGAAATGAAAAGTAGGACTAAGAAAATTTTGAGAGATGCAACTTGATTTTCTATTTTCCCTGCAAGAAACTGGAGGTCATATGTTTAAGATGGCAGCTCTATAAGATGGAAGGAATCTGAGTTTTGAGTCATCAATTCACAGAAAGCTACAATAAAGAGCCTCTCAACACTTAAGTGAGGTATAACCATTTATTATGCTACACTATGAAAATTTTGGGTTTGCATGTTTCATCAGAGTTAAATACCAAACACTAGTACTCACCTTATAAAGTTATTTTAAATTTAAAAGTGATAACACATGCTAAATATTTAGTATATTGACCAGTACCAGCACACAGTTCTCAATAATTACATAGTAATTAATGACAATTATAATTATATAAATATTATAATAAATTATCATATATAGAGATATATATTTGAATGACAAGACTGTTAGTAATCCTTCCTTGAACAACTGAGAAATGGAAAAGTAAATAAAATCCAGTATTCACTGCTCACTTTCTTCCCTCAACCTGAATTAGGAATTCTTCCTTTGCTATCACACTTCACGAGGATTGCACTTATTTTTTGGTTTATATAGACTCCACACCAGTTAGACTGTAATGCATTGAGTGTGGACATTTCATCTTATATCTTCATACCCCTAGACTCCAGCATAAAGTCTGGTACAAAGGAACAGGCAATAGATATTTGTTAGGTTAGTAAGTGATTTATAAACATAGGGTGGTAGACTTAGACAAAAGCATAGAGATCAGCAGCCAATTCAACTCTTTTTAAAGATGAAGAAACTGAGTAGAGAGATGCTAAATAATTCGCCCAAATGTCATCCATCTGGTTAGCTGAAGAGCTTAGTATTGAATCCAGTTTTCTCAAAATGCAGTTCCCACTCTATTACTCACTTCCTCCTTTGAATTGGACAACAAAGGATATTTCAACAAAACAATCAGTGAGAGTCTGCTCACTTTGAAGGTTTATTTGTGCCACTAAGTCTTCCCAGTAACAACCCTTAAATTTCACAAATCTGCAGGAAGAGGAAGGGACAGCTTACTGAACACCATAGACAGAAGTTGAGCATGGAACTTATCTTGAAGTTTGGCAGACTTGAATATGTCTTTGCAATGGGGCATCAAGGAGACACTTATAAAACCACAATAAGATTCTCTCTTTTTTCTCTTTTTTTGAGGGTGTTGGCTTCTGCCTGGGGTTATGAGGAATAAAGTAGCTTCCAGGAGAGATTTTTTGGACTAATAAAACTTTAGAACCCCAAACCAAAATTTGCCACAAGGAGAAGGGCTGAGACAGTTTTGTTAGTGTAGAGCTGTGGCAAGAGGCTTTGAAGAAAAGAAAGATAATTAAGAAATGACAACCCTCCACATTTACCACCAAACCTTATTGATTTCAAATCTGCTGAATGAGAGTGAAACTTAAGAAGCATCTGGAACATTGGGGAGAATACAAGGGAAGTAAACCTGGGAATACACATGGTGGGGACCACAAGTAATTAGGTCATGATGTGTAATGTGTCCAAATAGACACAGCCTCAAAGGCAAACATAGACACACACTCTCAAATTCTCTTAATTTCAAAGCCAGAATCTTAGAAGTGAAAGTGAGAAATCTATTCTCCCTTCTCCACACACACATACACACATGTGCATGCAAGCACAAGCACACGTATACAGGTACACTGGCCAACAAGTCAAGGGAAAGAGAGAAAAGATAAGGATGTAGGCTGATCTTATTATGCTAAAGGTATGAAAGATCTTATAGTTGAGTGAATTATAAAAGTGAATAGTGGGATTTTGAGAGGAAAGAGAAGGGTGACATTTATATAGCATTAATGCATTATGAATCTTACTTTTAAAGACGTTCAAGTAGAAAAACATCTTGTGTTGTCGACACCAAAATCTGAAGCTTGTCGATTAATATTAGAGTGAAGGATCAGATGTATGAGAATTACTCTATGAGAGAAATATACTCATGCCAGGGATTTAGGCTCCACCAAGAGAGAGTTCCAATACGTGTAGCCTCAGCTTTAAGCAATTGTCATATGTAAATAATTAATTTTACAAGAATATCAAATGTGGATTATTACCCAGTCTTATCTACTGTAATGGCTTGGTGTGTGGATCAAATAATATAGCATATGTAAACCCCCTTGGAATCTCTAAATACTGTATATATGCACAGCATAAAGCCCAAAACAGAATATTTACATTATAAACTCAGATCTCTATATTAACTTTGTCATCTCACCTCCCTATCCTTATTTCACTCTTTCTTTTTTTTTTACATCCAATTAATTTATCATAGAGTTAGAACTATAATTCAAAATAAAGGCATGTGATTTTTCTCAGCTTTGTGCTTGTCAAAATCATATCTGAAACATTGAGTCAGGTTCTCAGAGCGTCATTTTAAAACATACTGCTACCACTAGCAACGAGAATAGTGAAAAATGTAATCTTTTAGTCAGAATAAGAAAAAAACTCTCTTTGATTATTTAAATAACTTATATGAAAGAGAATTTCAGGGGGAATACCAGTGTTTAACAACTTATTGACCAGAGACGGCTTAATACGTCTTTTGTTGCCTGAACGTTATTGACTGGAGACATTTCAATATTCACTTACATAACAAATCGCCAGCCACAGGTGTTAGTTTCTGCAAAAATCCCCCAGTCAGTAATATGTTAAGAAGAAGAATTATTGTCTGACTGGAAAGACTTTAGAGGATGTTTCTTCCCCAAGTCCTGGCTTCTTTTTAGTTTTTAGCAATTTTTGAATTCTACTCTTATTTGCAGTTAAGATGCCTGTCTATACAAAAGACCTTAATTGAGAAGCTTGTTATCGGACTTATTAAACTCATGGTGAATCAAAACCATATCTTGGTGAAGACAACTTTGCAAGAGTGAAGAAGGAAAATGACAAATGTGGATGATGTGCCATGTCAATTTAAAACAATAAAATAGAAATTGGGTGGGTCAATGAAGTTTCTATCTGAAGTAGCAGTGAATCTTAGTCATGAAGATGACTCTCACTGACTACATATGGGCAAAGTGTTTCAGTGAAATTCAAAGCAGTAGTAACAGTAGTAGTAGTAGTAGTAGTAGTAGTAGTAATAGTAATAATAATAGAGAGGACTAACCAATGAAAAGAATCCCATAACCTCAGCTTCAGAGCTCGTACTCTATTTTCACTTCTACTTTAAATTTAGCTTAATTCTCTGAAGATGGAGACTCTATTTTGGGCCTCACATTTCACTGAGGTATGTGACCCTACCTATAGAAATAGATCAGGAATATTTTCCAGACTACCAGATTCTTTCCTTTCTCAGAAGACCAATCATTTGTCTATGTTTTACCATGTCTATGTCCTACAAGGACTATGTAGAACATAGAGAAATTGAAATAGATTGTGGTTCCTCTAAAAATAGAGTGCTCTGATCTAGAGCGTCACAACACCCAGGGGATTTTAAATGCAGGACTTTCCAAAATTTGAGGTCTTCATGGAAACAATTATTTTAGAACTTCTCCTTGGCCCTGGCATGACTGTGTGTGTAGTTTATAACCACACTAATTCTTGGATTCCTTTTTGATGTTTTCTATGCATATTTGGATCTACTGCTATCTCAAAACGGCATTCATTTTTTTCTTTATTTTGTTCTTTGTTTCAGTTGTTGGCTCTGCTGACCTCCAACTCTGAGTCTTAGTCATTTTTAGATTTATGTCATAAACTGTTCATTGGCACCCACTGGTTTTTTCCTCTGGTACAGATTACTTTTAGTTGTATTCTCAAGGAGGGAAGAGACAGTGACAAAACCATGACTAAGGATCCCAAATTTGAACACTCAACCTGTCCAGTCACCTGGCATGACCACAAGTGGGTTTAAGAGAGATAATGCTGAAGGAAAATAGGGAACGAATCCATGGCTTATTACTATGTACCTTTGGTCCCAGACTTCATTAACTGGACTGGGTTGTGTCTGAAAGCTCAGTAGCAAGGACTAAATACAACCATCCTGGTCCCCTTCCTGAACCTTGATGATTTAATTCTCCAACAATGAGAAGAAGCAGCAAACAAAATCCAGTGGAAAGCTCACCAAGGTATGTGTTTCTTCCCAAAGTATCAGCAGCTGGTTTAGCCATCCACTGCCTATCTTTTTTACCTTGGTTTTCTTACTAGTCTGGTTAGATATTGCAAATGCCAGGATCCTCACTACTGGAAGGCATCTCAGGAGAGTTCTATGTCAACCCTCAAGATAATTCTGAGAAACAGATTTACAAAAAAATTAAAAATGACCAAATGACAGATTCCATATAGGGTACAACACCTAATAATGCAAGAGTTTTTACCTTTCATGATGTCATAAGCTCCAGGGCCTGAATGGCACCTAGATGGAAAAATGTTGTTGACCTTAAACTATGCTAGCATTTCTCCTCCCAAAGTCAAACCTGAAATGTGGTCTTGAATTCCTACTAGTGAGTGATTATACTTGTGCTATTAATTAAGACCAAATTCATGTTAACTGCAGTAGTTTAAACATGCTATCTACTGAAGACCTTGTACCATATTCACATGTTCTGTTTTATTTTGCTGGCCATATATTGTGAATATATTTGAATTTAACCAGAGAGCAAGAGAAATTTCAGATGAGAAGAGAGTGTCAAGAAAGTCAATATATAAATTAATGTTTTTGTAATCTGTAAAAACAATTTCTTTTGGGAAAGGAAATAAAAACTAAACCTCAGAATGTGCAAGTGGGTGATTCATATATTCCATAGAGTGAAAACATTAAATTCTGAGAGCCTTTAGGCTGGGATTTTCTTGTCTCTCTCCTGTAACTTAAAATAGATGGAGGAAAACGACAGCAGAGAGAAGGAGGGGGGATTAAATGAATCAAGAGGGGAACTGTCAAAGCTGTTATAAAGTCTGCAGGAAGGCAATAACAGTAAAGAAAAGTAAAAAGGCTACAGTCATAAAGATGATGACATTTGTGAAGTAGTGGAAATGTCAAGAGAGGTGCTTTCTAAATCTGAATAATAAAGGACTTTTAGATATTTCACATACTAGATTATTTTATTGGTTCAACCAATCCACCTTGTACTAAATTTTGCATGTGCAAATAATTGGGTGTTTCAATAGAAAGCCCTTAAAGCCGTAGGTAATCCTTTTATATATTACTCTATATCCATCAAGAAGTATTTTTGTTTTAGATTGGACTAGGTATGTTTCATGGTTTATCAAAATTTGATAATTCTCTAAGACTGTAGTTTCCTAGCCTAGTAGTGCTTTTGGATTTCTTAGGGAGTTGGTGTTTTTTTTTTTTTTTTTAATTAACTCCCAGGGGCAATCCAAAATCAACTGCTTTCAAAATTCAGAATACTGGAAGAAAAATATCTAGGAATCTGTGATATGAAAATCTGCCACATTTGGGCCTATAATTCTGAAGCAATGTAAGGAAATTAACTTATTAATCATAATTTTCCAATATTATAAAAAGACAAAAGTTGTATAAATAATTACTACTTTAATATTTAAGAAAAAAATGAGCACACCAAAGAATAATGACAGTTGACAGGGTCAATCCATGCATAATTTAGTCAGCTCTCTATACCCAAGGTTCCTCAGTATCCTCAAATTCAACCAACCATAGACTGTGTAGCATTGTAGTATTTACTATTGGAAAATATCCACATACAAGTGGACCCACACTGTCCCAAACCTGCATTGTCAAAGGGCCAACTGTATTTTGTTTTTTATTGTTTGTTTGTCTGATATTTAGGAGTAAATTATCATTAGACTAGTTTTGGGTAGTATAAGTTTCTTAGTATCTTTTGAGAAAAGACAATTGGAAATGGATTAAAAGATGATAAAAATAGAACCTATAAGTTAAAATGAAAAGTTAAGAGAAGCACCAGTGGACTAGAAATCAGAAGAACTAGGCTCAATGTCATCTTTAAACTGGAGACAAGCTCAGCTTCATTTTTTTAAAATAAGGTAATTGAATTTTTAAAAAAAACTAAAAGTCTTCAAATTTTAACATTTCATAATTCCTTGATTCTAGAGACTGTTGTATTTTAGAGAGAACACATGTTAAAATAACTTAATTAGATATATGAGTATACTTTAAATATTTTTTTAAATTATCTTAAATTTATCAGTAATTAACAGCACCTTGCTTCAGTTATAAATAGTGACATTTCTTTATATTCCATTAAACTTTTAACTCAAAGCCCATAAGAGAGGCTAATAATTTTTTTAGTTAAAAGTCCTTTAGAAGAAGTAAAACTGTCTCTGTTTGCAGATGGCATGATACTATACAAAGAAAATCTTGAAGACTCCACAAGAAAACTAAGAACTCGTCAATGAATTTGGTAAAGTTGAAGGATTTGAAATTAACATACAGAAATATGTTGCATTTCTACACACTAACAATGATCTATCAGCAGAATTAAGGCAATAATCCCATTTACCATCATATCAAAAAGAATAAAATACCTAGGAATAAACCTACCTAAGGAGGTAAAAGACCTGTACTCAATAAACTATAAGACTCTGATGAAAGAAATTGAAGACAGCACCAACAAATGGAAAGATGTACCATGCTCATGGATTGGAATAATTGTTAAATGATCATACTACCCAAAGCAGTCTACAAATTCAGTTCAATCCCTGTCAAGATACCAATGGCATTTTTCAGAAAACTAAAACAAAAAATTTGAAAACTTACATGGAAACACAAAAGACCCCAAATACCCAAAACAATCTTGAGAAAAAAGAATAGAGCTTGAGGACTCATGCTCCGTGATTTCAGACTATACTACAAAGCTACAGTAATCAAACAGTATGGCACTGGCACAAAAACAGACACTTAAATCAATAGAACAGAATAGAACTCCCAGAATTAAACCCATGCACTTATGGTCAATTTATCTATGACAAAGGAGGCAAGAGTATACAATGGAGAAAAGACAGTCTCTTCAATAAGTGGTGCTGAGAAAACTGGACAGCTTCATGTAAAAGAATGAAATTAGAACATTCTCTAACACCATATACAAAAACAAACTCAAAATGGATTAAAGACCTAAAGGTAAGACTGGATATCACAAAACTCCTAGAGGAAAACATAGGCAGAACACTCTTTAACATAAATAGCTGCAATATTTTTTTGATCCATCTCCTAAAACAAAGGAAACAAAAGCAAAAATAAACAAATGAGACCCAATTAAATTTAAAAGCTTTTGTATAGGAAAGGAAACCATCAACAAATGAAGAGACAACATACTGAAGGTTGTATGTACTTTTGTTGTATGTTTTGCAAATATTTTGCAAAAAATATTTGCAAATAATATAACAGATAAGAGGTTAATATAAAAAATATATAAACAGCTCATACAACTCAACATCAAAAAACAAAAAACCCAATTTAAAAATGGGCCGAAGAACTGAATAAATATTTTTCCAAAGAGGAAATGCAGATAACCAACAGGCACATGAAAAGATGTTCAACATTACTAATCATCTGGGAATTACAAATTAAAACCACAATGTGATATTACCTCACACATGTCAAAATGGCTATCATCAACAAGTACAAGAATAGCATATGTTGTCGAGGATGTAGAGAAAGGGAAATCCTTATACACTGCTGGTGGTAATGTAAGTTGTGCAGCCACTGTGGAATACAATATGAAGTTTACTCAAAAAACTAAAAATTGAACTACAATATGACCCAGCAATTCCACTCCTGGGTATGCATCTGAAAAAAAATTAAAACACTAATTGAAAAAAATACATGCACCCCAATGTTCATAACAACATTGTTTACAATTGCCAAGGTATAGAAACAACTTAAGTGTCCATCAACAGACGAATGGATAAAGAGGATGTGATCTATCTATCTATCTATCTATCAACACACACACATGCACACACACACATACACACACACACAATGGACTATTACTCAGACATAAAAAGGAATGAAATTTTGCCTTTTGCAGCAACATGGATGGACTTGGAGGGCACTATGCAAAGTGAAATAAGTTAGACAGTGAAAGACAAATACTGTATGATAACACATATGTGGAATCTAAACAAATACAACAAACTACTGAAAAAAAGAAGCAGACTCACAGATATAGAGAACCTCCTAGTGGTTAGCAGTGGGGAAAGGAAGGGCGAGGGGCAATATAAGACTAGGGGATTAAGAGGTACAAACTATTATGTATAAAATAAGCTACAAGGATATAATGTACAACATGAAGAATATAGCCAATATTTTATCATAACTATAAATGGAATATAACCTTTAAAAATTGTGAATCACCACATTGTACACCTGTAATTTATATAATATTATACACAACTATACTTTAAGAAAAAATATATATATATTTTTTGCGATACGCGGGCCTCTCACTGTTGTGGCCTCTCCCATTGCGGAGCACAGGCTTTGGACGCGCAGGCTCAGCGGCTATGGTTCACGGGCCCAGCCTCTCCGCGGCATGTGGGATCTTCCCGGACCGGGGCACGAACCCGTATCCCCTGCATCGGCAGGCGGATTCTCAACCACTGTGCCACCAGGGAAGCCCAAGAAAAAATATTTTAATGTAATTGTCAGGTAATAAAAAGAGAGACTATTTTTTAAAAATAAAATTAAAAGAGTAATTTTTTAAAAAGTCCTTTAAAGATTCTACCCTCAATTTTCTGGATATTCATGGTTTTTGCTACACTTTATTAACATTTGTATTACTTATTGCTAGACTATAGTAATAAATATAATGAGTCACCTATTTTAATGTGTTTGTTCATTCATTCACACATTGATTGGACAATGTTGAAAGAGTATCTAAAATGTGCCATAACTGTGCTTAGAATGAAGAATATAATAGGGAGTAAAATCAAATGTGGTCTCCATTCTTCCAGAGTTTTATGGGTTAGTGGGTAAAGAAACATTCATCACATGATTTTAGAATCAAAATTAATTTCCGGGGCTTCCCTGGTGGCGCAGTGGTTGAGAGTCCGCCTGCCGATGCAGGGGACACGGGTTCGTGCCCCGGTCCGGGAGGATCCCACATGCCGCGGAGCGGCTGGGCCCGTGAGCCATGGCCGCTGAGCCTGCGCGTCCGGAGACTGTGCTCCGCAACGGGAAAGGCCACAACAGTGAGAGGCCCGCGTACCACAAAAAAAAAAAAAAAAAAAAAATTAATTTCCAATTGTGATAGACATTCTGAAGGGGAAGAGGAATTTATGCTGATAATTAAGAATCAAGTGTGTCTTCTGATGAGTAAAACAGAACTAGGCAAAGACAGAGAAGACAATTTAAACCTGAGGAAACTGTGTATATAAAAGTCCAATTGTTGAAGGTAATGTGGGAAGTATGAGTGGCAGAAAAAATCTTGAGGACTGAAAAAAGGATGAGGACCAGGGAACAATATGTTTTAGGATCAGGTTTGAACTGTAGTTAAAGGAGTCACCATGAAGACCCTGAAGGCTGTCTGTGGTAGTCAGTGCTATTCACCAGTCAGTACTATTTCATGGAAGGATGATATCTCCCTGCCCTTTGGTGTTAAATGAGGCCTTTTGACCTCTTTTGATTTTAGATATTCTAACAAGTGTGTAGTAGTCTGATACTGTGGTTTTAATTTGCGTTTTCCTAATAAGTAATGATATTGAACATTTTTCATGTTTTTATTTCTCATCCTTATATCTTCTTTGGTAAAGTGTCCATTCAAATCTTTTGCCTTTTCCTTTTTTTTTTTTAATTGGGTTGTTTGATTTCCTTCTCCTCCTTCTCTCTGTCTTCTCCTCCTCCTGCACCTCCCTCTTCTCCTCCTGCTCCTCCTTCTTCTTCTCCTTCTCCTCCTCCTCCTCCTCCTCCTCCTCCTCCTCCTCCTCCTCCTCCTTCTTCTTCTTCTTCTTCTTCTTCTTCTTCTTCTTCTTCTTCTTCTTCTTCTTCTTCTTCTTCTCCTTCTCCTTCTCCTTCTCCTTCTCCTTCTTCTTCTTCTTCTTCTTCTTCTTCTTCTTCTTCTTCTTCTCCTCCTTCTCCTCCTTCTCCTCCTTCTCCTCCTTCTCCTCCTTCTCCTCCTTCTCCTCCTTCTCCTCCTTCTCCTCCTTCTCCTCCTTCTCCTCCTTCTTCTTCTTCTTCTTCTTCTTCTTTCTTCTTCTTCTTCTTCTTCTTCTTCTTCTTCTTCTTCTTCTTCTTCTTCTTCTTCTTCTTCTTCTTCTTCTTCTTCTTCTTCTTCTTCTTCTTCTTCTTCTTCTTCTTCTTCTTCACGACAAAAACTTCTTATATATTCTGGATACTAATACTTTAACTGATGTGTTTTACAAATATTGTCTCCTAGTCTGTGGTTTGTCTTCATTTTCAAAATTATGTTTTTTGACAATCCAAAACTAATAATTTTGATGACTCATTCAACAAGCTATTATGTTAAGACCCCATTTATAATAGAGCTGAAGAGATAAAATACCCATGTATATATTTAATAAGAAATGTGTATTATCTCTATGAGGAAATGTTTATTTTGAAAAGAGACACAAGTAGACTTGAACAAATAGGAAGGCATTCCATGTTGAATAAAAATAGTTTTTTTGATGCTAGATATGTTTATTCTAAAGATCATAGGGAAAAATAAATAAGTGAAACTAGCCAGGAACATCTTGAAGATGTACAATGTTGATGTTCAGTCTCACTATATATTAAGATATACTGTCAACTCTCTATTTAAAACACTGTGGCACCAGAACAAGAAAGCTAGCCCCATTAGTGGGATGGAATAGAATACCCCAAAAATTAACCCATGTATACATGGAACTTAGGTATAAGATAATGATGACATATGAAATAATTGTGGAAAAATTGATATTTTAATAAATGGTTTTAAAGGTAAAAGATAGCCATAAAAATTTTGTTACATACTTTGCACCCACAGCTGGAAAATTTCAAATACAGCTCAGATAAAAATATAAAAAATAAGGAAATGAATTATTTTATAAGCTGCAAGTATGAAAAGCCTTTTCTCACTTGATTCACACCCAGAAACAATAAAAAAAATACAAAGAAATAATAAGGAATTACGTGGCTAAATCACTATGATCAAGTCAAAATACAAATGGCAAATCAGAAAATATTTTAAAATTATATTAAAGAAAATCTCTCTAAAATAAAAATGTTCTAAGAAACAGAGATGACAAACCCCATAACGTAGTAGGAAAAAAAGGTAGACAAAGGATATAAATGTAAAGTTCAAAGGAAAAAAAGTGGCCCTTAAATATATAAAAACATTTTAATTTCAATTAGATAGGAGAAATGCAGAAGACTACTTGGAAATACTACTTCTCACCAATATAAATTAGAAAAACCAGTATTACTGGAGCCTCCATCTCATCCTCCACTCCCAAAATAAAATAAACTGCTTTGACAAAGCTGTTATGAAACAGGCACTCTCACACATTGCTGGAAGGAATGTAAAATAATACAAATATTATTGTGGGGAGTTTCACAATATAAAACAAAACTACACATGTACTTTTCCTTTAACTTACTTAGTAATCCCATTTTTAGAAATCTATCCTGAAGATACACATCCACAAACATGAAAGAACATATGCACAAATTTATTCTCTGATCAGCAGTATGGGTCTTTAAATGAACTCAGTACTGCTGCACAGTAGACTACCATGACATTTTAAAACAATGAGAATTATCTCTGTGCTGATTTGGACTGATCTTCAGCGTACATTATTAAAGGAACAAATCAAGGCTCAGGAGAGTATTCATATGATAATTTAATTCATGTAAGCCAGTGACTCTAAAGTGGGGTGATTTTGCCCTCCAGGGGATATTGGGCAATGTTTGGAGACAATTTTGGTTGTCATAATTGGGAAAGTGCTATTAGTATCTAGTGGGTACCGGTCATGGATGTTCAGAACAAACTGACACAACAAAGAATTAACAACTAATACATTTAGCAATCATATTTTGGTTTCCTCCTTAAAAGAATCAGTGATTTTTGGTAAATGGTTCATACTAGATCTGATAAAGGAAAATTGTAAGTTGAGTCTAGAATATCTTCTTGTGCTAAATGGCAAAGCTGTACCTAGAATCTAGTAAAAGCATGTTAGGAGACATGAGAAACTAGATAGCAGGGGCTTCCACTGGCAAATATGGGCAAATCTGAACATAAAGAGTTGCATAAAAAGAATGTCTTTAATTGACTGTACAACACTGAATATAGGTTTCACTTATTTAGTGACAAGTCAGAGATAGAGAAGAAAGAGAGAGACTATAAAGGGAAAAAAAGCACATTTTGTCAACATTAGTAATGATTGCTAGACCAAATTTTTGCTAAAAATAAAAAATGAAAAAACAATTGAAAGAAAATGATTAAGTATTTATTAGCCTATTTAAGAGAAATGGTAATTCATCCTTAGTTAATGTCAGCTTAGGTCACTACAGTCAGCTTAGGCCACTATAACAAAATATCATGAACTAGTGCCTTAAACAACAGAAATTTATTTTCTCATTGTTCTGGAGGCTGAAAAACCAAATTCAGAGTGCCATCAAAATTGATTTTTGTTGAAAGCTCTCCCACTGCATTGCAGACAGTTACCTTTCTTGCAGTGTGTTTACATGATCTCTGCATAAGTGGTGTCTTTTCTGATGAGGACACTAATCCCATCATGAAGGTCCTACCTCATTACCACATCTAACCCTAGTTAACTCCCAAAGGTCACATCTCTAAATACCACCACATCAGAGAGTAGGGACTTTAACATATAAATTTTGAGGAGACATATTCAATCCATAACAGTTGATAAAGGAAGGTTTTCTTTGAAGAAGGATACCAGTTAATAGAAGTTGAAAAACAACAGAATTAAAATATTACCTTTCAGCAAACTCCAAAGAAATAATTGATTCAGGCAAGAATCATCAATGGATGCTAAAATGATTAGGAGAAAGTTGTGGGAAATTTGCAAAGTGCCAAAGCTTCACCCCAACAATTATTTATTAGTTGCAAAAAAAGCATACCTTTTAAGACGATATATGGTGATTTCTTTAAACGAAATCATCAAACTTAGTATTGCTAATCATTGGCAATCTGATATATGCATATTGATGTAATATAACATTGTTCACAGCTTCATCTCTTAAGTAATTTCGCCAAAAACGTTTAATCTGACTTTAATCGAGCCTTTAGACCTAACCACAATTTTAAAGAAATGCAAATGGTATAATAAGTTAGCAATACAATGAGGAAACAATCAGATAACTCTGGAATGTGAAACTGTTTGCCAGAAAATTCACCTACCATCTTAGTAAGGAAAAAAGATTGTATACCGGTTTAAAAAGCAGTAAAAACCTATGTTTTACCTATGATGAAGGTAGCAGTGCTAAAGAAGAGTTATAGGCACTTTTTGAGAGACTCAATATACAGAACATATCAGAGAAAATATTAAATCTCTTGCAATAAAGAAAGAGGGGATTATTATCTTTGCTAACAGAATAGTTTACTAAGAAAACAGGAACATAAGAAAATAAAATGATTGTAAGCATCAGAAAATTATCATCTATATTAAAATAAAAATTAGGAAGAATATTTTATAAAATGGTACAGCTGGCTGGAGAGAAAATTAGTGAATTAAATAGAACTGAAAAAACTGTAAATATTGTTAAAAATTTAAGAGGTAAGGAAGAAGATAAACTGAAAAGTTACAATATATATTTTATAAGAGATGGAAAGAGAGGAGAGGAGAGTGAGAGAGAGGTGGTGGTGGTGACAAGGGTGTAGCAGTGGGCAAGAGAGAAGAATAGAGAGATGACTGAATGTGAATAAATATATGAATGTTTAACAAAAAACTACAAAATAAAAGATAAATTTTAAAATATGTAAACTCGGTTTCTGAAAAAAAGTAATGAGGTATTGACTTTTTAAAAACATCTTTATTGGAGTATAATTGCTTTACAACCGTGTGTTAGTTTCTGCTTTATAACAAAGTGAATCAGTTATACATATACATATATCCCCATATCTCTTCCCTCTTGCATCTCCCTCCCTCTCACCCTCCATATCCCACCCCTCTAGGTGGTCACAGAGCACCGAGCTGATCTCCCTGTGTTATGCAGCTCCTTCTCACTAGCTTTCTACTTCACATTTGGTGGTGTATATATGTCCATGCCACTCTCTCACTTTGTCCCAGCTTCTCTTCCCCCTCCTCCTGTCCTAAAGTCCATTCTCTACATCTGCGTCTTTATTCCTGTCCTGTTCCTGGGTTCTTCAGAACTTTTTCTTTTTTTTTTTTTTTAGATTCCATATATATGTGTTAGCGTACAATATTTATTTTTCTCTTTCTGACTTACATCACTCTGTATGACAGTCTCTAGGTCCATCCATCTCACTACAAATAACTGAATTTCATTTCTTTTTATGGCTGAGTAATATACCATTGTATATATGTGCCATATCTTTGGTATCCATTCATCTGTTGATGGACAATTAATTTTCTTCCAGATCCTGGTTATTGTAAATAGAGCTGCAATGTAGATTGTGGTACATTACTCTTTGAATTATGGTTTTCTCAGGGTATATGCACAGTAGTGGGATTTCTGGGTCATATGGTAGTTCTATTTTTAGTTTCTTAAGGAATCTCCACACTGTTCTCCATAGTGGCTGTATCAATTCACATTCCCACCAACAGTGCAAGAGGGTTCCCTTTTCTCCACACCTTCTCCAGCATTTATTGTTTGTAGATTTTTTGATGATACACATTCTGACTGGTGTGAGGTGATACCTGATTGCAGTTTTGATTTGCATTTCTCTAATGATTAATGATGTTGAGCATCCATTCATGTGTTTGTTGGCAATCTGTATATTTTCTTTGGAGAAATGTCTGTTTAGGTCTTCTGCCCACATTTGTATTCGGTTATTTGTTTTTTCTGATACTGAGTTGCGTGAGCTGATTATACATTTTGGAGATTAATCATTTGTCAGTTATTTCATTTGCAAATATTTTTCCCATTCTGAGGGTTGTCTTTTCATCTTGTTTATGGTTTCTTTTGCTCTGCAAAAGCTTTTAAGTTTCATTAAGTCCCATTTGTTTATTTTTGTTCTTATTTCCATTTCTCTAGGAGGTGGGTCAAAAAGGATTTTGCTGTGATTTATGTCACAGAGTGTTCTGCCTATGTTTTCCTCTAAGAGTTTTATAGTGTCTGGCCTTACATTTAGGTCTTTAATCCATTTTGAGTTTATTTTTGTGTATGGTGTTAGAGAATGTTCCAATTTCATTCTTTTCCATGTAGCTGTCCAATTTTCCCAGCACCACTTATTGAAGAGGCTGTCTTTTTTCCACTGTATATTCTTACCTCCTTTATCAAAGATAAGGTGACCATATGTGCATGGGTTTATCTCTGGGCTTTCTATCTTGTTCCATTGATCCATATTTCTGTTTTTGTGTCAGTACCATATTGTCTTGATTACTGTAGTTTTGTAGTATAGTCTGAAGTCAGGGAGCCTGATATCTCCAGCTCTGTTGCTCTTTCTCAAGATTGCTTTGGCTATTCAGGGTCTTTTGTGTTTCCATACAAATTGTGAAATATTTTGTTCTACTTCTGTGAACAATACCATTGGTAGCTTGATAGGGATTGCTTTGAATCTGTAGATTGCTTTGGGTAGCATCATCATTTTCACAATGTTGATTCTTCCAGTCCAAGATCATGGTATATCTCTCCATCTGTTTGTATCATCTTTAATTTCTTTCATCAGTGTCTTAAAGTTTTCTGCATACAGGTTTTTGTCTCATTAGGTAGGTTTATTCCTAGGTATTTTATTGTTTTTGTTGCAATGGTAAATGGGAGTGTTTCCTTAAATCTCTTTCAGATTTTTCATCTATAGTGTATAAAAATTCAACAGATTTCTGTACATTAATTTTGTATACTGCTACCTCACCGAATTCATTGATTAGCTCTAGTAGTTTTCTGGTGACACCTTTAGGATTCTCTATGTATTTTATCATGTCATCTGCAAACAGTGACCACTTTACTTCTTCTTTTCCAATTTGGATTCCTTTTATTTCATTTTCTTCTCTGATTTCTGTGACTAAAACTTCCAAAACTCTGTTGAATAATAGTGGTGAGAGTAGGCAATCTTGTCTTATTCCTGATCTTAGAGGAAATGGTTTCAGTTTTTCACCATTGTGAACAATGTTGGCTGTGGATTTGTTATATATGGCCTTTATTATGTTGAGGTAAGTTCCCTATATGCCTACCTTCTGGACGGCTTTTATCATAAATGAGTGTTGAATTTTGTTGAAACTTGTTCTGCATCTATTAAGATGATCATATTGTTTTTCTTCTTCAGCTTGTTAATATGGTTTATCACATTGATTGATTTTTGTATATTGAAGAATCCTTGCGTTTGTGGGAAAAACCCCACTTGATCATGCTGTATGATTCCTTTACTGTGTGTTGGATTCTGTTTGCTAGTATTTTGTTGAGGATTTTTGCATCTATGTTCATCAGTGGTATTGTCCTGTAGTTTTCTTTCTTTGTGACGTCTTTGTCTCGTTTTGGCATCAGGGTGATGGTGGCCTTGTAGAATGAGTTTGGGAGTGCTCCTCCCTCTGCTATATTTTGGAAGTATTTTAGAGGGAGAGGTGTTAGCTCTTCCCTAAATGTCTGACAGAATTCACCTGTGAAGCCATCTGGCCCTGGGTTTTTGTTTGTTGGAAAAATTTTAAACACAGCATCAATTTCAGGGCATGTGATAGGTCTGTTTATTTTTTCTATTTCTTCCCCGTTCAGCCTTGGTAGGTTGTGCTTTTCTAAGAGTCTGTTCATTTCTTCCAGATTGTCCATTTTTTGGCATATCATTGCTTTTAGTAATCTCTCATGGTCTTTTGTATTTCTGCAGTGTCAGTTGTTACTTCTCCTTTTTCATTTCTATTTCTCTTGATCTGAGTGTTCTCCCTTTTTTTCTTAATAAGTCTGGCTAGTGCTTTATTAATTTTGTTTATCTTCTCAAAGAAACAAGTTTTAGTTTTATTGACTTTTTGCTATTGTTCCCTTCATTTCTTTTTCATTTACTTCTCATATGATCTTTATGATTTCTTTCCTTCTACTAACTTTGGGGTTGTTTTTTTCTTTTTTCTTTAATTCATTTATGTGTAAGATTAGGTTGTTTATTTGAGTTGTTTTTGTTTCTTGAGGTAGGATTGTACTGCTATAAACATCCCTCTTAGAACTGCTTTTGCTGCATACCATGTTTTTTGGGCCATCATGTTTTCATTTTCATTTGTTTCTAGGTATTTTTTGATTTCCTCTTTGATTTCTTCAGTGACCTCTTAGTTATTCTGTAGTGTATTGTTAAGCCTCCATGTGTTTGTATTCTTTACAGATTTTTTTCCTGAAATTGATATCTAGTTTCATAGCATTGTGGTCAGAAAAGATATTTGATATAATTTCAATTTTCTTAAATTTACCAAGGCCTGATTTGTGATCCAAGTTATGATTTATCATGGAGAATGTTCCATGAACACTTGAGAAGAAAGTGTATTCTGTTGTTTTGTGATGGAATTTCCTATAAATATCAATTAGGTCCATCTTGTTTAATATATCATTTAAAGCTTGTTTTTCCTTATTTATTTTCATTTTGGATGATCTGTCCATTGGTTAAAGTGGGCTGTTAGTACCCTACTCTGATCGTGTCACTGTCAATTTCCCCTTTAATGGCTGTTAGCATTTGCCTTATATATTGAGGTTCTCCTATGTTGGGTGCATAAATATTTACAATTGTTATATCTTCTTGATTGATCCTTTGGTCATTATGTAGTGTCCTTCTTTGTCTCTTGTAATAGTCTTTATTTTAATGAGTATTTTGTCTGATATGAGAATTGCTATGCCATCTTTCTTTTGATTTCCATTTGCATGGAATATCTTTTTCCATCCCCTCACTTTCAGTCTCTGTGTTTCCCTAAGTCTGAAGTGGGTCTCATTTAGACAGCATATATACAGGTCTTGTTTTTGTATCTATTCAGCCAGTCTGTGTCTTTTAGTGAGAGCATTTAGTCCATTTATATTTAGGGTAATTATTGATACATATGTTCCTATTACCATTTTCTTAATTATTTTGTGTTTGTTATTGTAGATTTTTTCTTTCTCTTGTGTTTCCTGTCTAGAGAAGTTCCTTTGGCATTTGTTGTAAAGCTGGTTTGTTGGTGCTGAATTCTCTAAATTTTGCTTGTCTGTGAGGGTTTTAATTTCTCTGTCAAATCTGAATGAGGTCCTTGCTGGGTAGAGTAATCTTGGTTGTAGGGGGTTTTCCCTTTCATCACTTTAAATATGTCTTGCCACTCACTTCTGGCTTGCAGATTTTCTGCTGATAGATCAACTGTTAACTTTATGGGGATTCCCTTGTATGTTACTTGTTGTTTTTCCCTTACTGCTTTTAATAATTTTTCTTTGTAGTTAATTTTTGATAGTTTGATTAATATGTGTCTTGGCATTTTTCTCCTTGGATTTATCCTGTATGGGAATCTCTGCTCTTCTTTGACTTGATTATTTCTTTTCCCATATTAGGGAAGTTTTCAACTACAATCTCTTCAAATAGTTTCTCAGTCCCTTTCTTTTTCTCTTCCTCTTCTGGGACCCCTATAATTCGAATGTTTATGTGTTTAATGTTGTTCCAGAGGTTTCTAAGACTGTCCTCCATTCTTTTCATTCTTTTTTCTTTATTCTGCTCTGCAGTAGTTGTTTTCACTATTTTATATTCCAGTTCACTTATCCGTTCTTCTACCTCAGTTATTCTGCTATTGATCCCTTCTAGAGAATATTTAATTTCATTTATTGTGTTGTTCATCACTGTTTGTTTGCTCTTTAGTTCTTCCGGGTCCTTGTTATATGTTTCTTTTATTTTCTCCATTCTATTTCCAAGATTTTGGATATCTTTACTATCATTATTCTGATATTCTTTTTTAGGTAGACTGCCTATTTTCTCTTCATTTCTGATCTGGTGTGTTTTTACCTTCCTGTTCTATCTGCTGTGTGTTTCTCTGTCTTCTCATTTTGCTTAACTTACTGTGTTTGGGGTCTTTTCTTAGTTTCCGTTGTTTTTGGTGTGTGCCCCCAGTGGCTAAGGTTGGTTCTGTGGGTTTTTTAGGCTTCTTGGTGGATGGGACTAGTGCCTGTGTTCTGGTGGATGAGGCTGGATCTTGTCTTTCTGGTACACAGGGCCGCATCCAGTGGTGTGTTTTCGGGTGTCTGTTACCTTATTATGATTTTAGGCAGTCTGTCTGCTAATGGGTGGGGTTGTGTTCCTGTCTTGCTAGTTGTGTGGCATAGGGTGTCCAGCACTGTAGCTTGCTGGTTGTTGAGTGGAGCTGGGTCTTTGCATTGAGATGGAGATCTCTGGGAAAATTTTCTCTGTTTGATATTATGTGGACCTGAGAGGTCCTTGTTGGACCAATGTCCTGAACTCAGCTCTCCCACCTCAGAGGCACAGGCCTGACCCATGGCCAGAGCACCAAAGCCCTGTCAGCCACATGGCTCAAAAAAAAAAAAAAGGACAAAGAAAGAAAGAACAGAAAAAGTAATAAAGTTATTAAAATAAAACATTTTAAAAGGTATTAAAAATAAAAAAATTAAAAAGTAATAAGAAAAGAAAAAAGAAAGACAAAAGAGAGCAACCAAAGCAAAAAATGCATCCACTGATGATAACAAGCGCTAAAAGCTATATTAAAAACAAACAAACAAAAATCGACAGACAGAACCCTAGGACAAATGGTAAAAGCAAAACTATACAGACAAATCACACAGAGAAGCATAAACATACACACTCACAAAAAGAGAAAAAGGATATATATATATATATATTTTTATATAAAAAAAGGAAGAGAGCAATCTAATCAATAAACAAATCTACCAATGAAAATAAACTCTAAATACTAAACTAAAATAAACATAAAACCAGAAACCAGTCAGTCACATACAGGAAAGCCCATGTCTACAGTTGTTCCCAATGTCCACCACCTCAATTTTGGGATGATTCATTGTCTATTCAGGTATTCCACAGATGCAGCGTACATCAAGTTGATTGTGGAGATTTAATCTGCTGCTTCTGAGGCTGCTGGGAGAAATTTCCCTTTGTCTTCTTTGTTCACACAGCTCCTGGTTTTCATCTTTGGATTGGCCCCACCTCTGTGTGTATGTCACCTGAGGGCATCTGTTCCCACCCAGGCTCTGACTCACTCAGGTAGGGGGAGGGAGGGGTACGGAATGCAGGGTGAGCCTGCGGTGGCAGAGGCCATCCTTATGTTGCTCCAGCCTGAGGCATGCCTCGTGTTCTCCCTAAGTGGGGGTGGGGAGTTGTCCCTGTGCCACAGGACCCTGGCAGTGGTGGGCTGCACACGTTCTGGGAGGGAAGGTTTGGTTAGTGACCTGTGCTTGCACACAGGCTTCCTGGTGTCTGTAGCAGCAGCCTTAGCATTTCTTGTTTGTCTCTGGTGTCTACACTGTTAACCATGGCTCGTGCCCTTTTAGGCAGTGCTCTGAATCCCTTCCCCTTGCACAACCCGAAACAATGATCTCTTGCTTCTTAGATAGTTCCAGACTTTTCCCCAGACTCCCTCCTGGCTAGCTGTGGCACACTAACCCCCTTCATGCAGCCAACCCCAGTCCTATCCCTGGGTTCTGACCTCTGAAGCCAGAGCCTCAGCTCCCAGCCCCCACCCACACTAGCAGGTCAGCAGACAAGCCTCTCAGGCTGGTGAGTGCTGGTCAGCTTCAATCCTGTTTGCAGGAATCTCTCTGCCTTGCCCTCTGCACCTCTGTTGCTGTGCTCTCCTTTGTGGCTCTAAAGCTCCCCCCTCCTGCCACATCCTATCTCTGCCAGTGAAGGGGTTTCCTTGTGTCTGGAAACTTTTCCTCCTTCACAGCTCCCTCCCTGAGGTGCAGGTCCCATCCCTATTCTTTTGTCTGTGTTTTTTCTTTTTTCTTTTGCTCTACCCAGGTACATGGGGGAGCTTCTTTTGGGAAGTCTAAGGTCTTCTGCCAGCGTTCAGTAGGTGTTCTGTTAGAGTTGTTCCACATGTAGATGTATTTCTGATATATTTGTGGGGAGGAAGGTGATCTCCATGTCTTACTCCTCTGCCATCTTGAAGGTCTCCGAGATATTGAATTTTTTTAAAGCCATTTTCTGAGTCTACTTAGTGCCTCACATGGTTTTCTCTTATGTAGTAAAGTGATGGATTACATTCATCTATATTCTAAGTTAATATTTTCTTATACCCTTGGGAAAAACCTTACTTTGTCATTATACATCCCTTATACTTGATGATCTCAAATTGCTCATAGTTTATTTCACATTTTTGCCTCTTTATATCTAAATGAAATACTTTACATTTTCCACTTTTTTTAATACTTTCTTTCTCTAGCTTGAATATCTAATTGATTCAAAGATTATAAAATAATGTAGCAGCTTTTTCATTTTTTCTTTAATCTGAAAAATCTGTAAGAAATAGGAAATATTTGTTCTTTAGAGGTTTGGTATGAACATATAAACTTTCTGAGCCTACCTGATGTCTCTTTAGAGAAAGAAATGTAAACTACAGATTCAATTATTCAATGGATAGTGATTTTTTGAGGATTTTTACTTCTTCTTGAGTTAATTTTGTAAATTTATATATATATATATATATATATATATATATATATATATATTTTTGTGTGTGTGTGTGTGTGGTACGCGGGCCTCTCACTGTTGTGGCCTCTCCTGTTGTGGAGCATGGGCTCTGTATGTGCAGGCTCAGTGACCATGGCTTATGGGCCCAGCCGCTCCACAACATGTGGGATCTTTCTGGAGCGGGGCACAAACCTGCGTCCCCTGCATCGGCAGGTGGACTCTCAACCACTGCGCCACCAGGGAAGCCCTGTAAATTTATATTTTAATAAAAAAGGTCTAAAGTCATTACAAATTTATTTTAATAAAAATAAAGATAGTTACATTTTCTTCCCTTGATTTTTATAATGAAGTCCTTTTTTTCATATTAAGTATTGCTCATTTAAATTTTAATTTTCTTGGACATTCTTCCCAGTGCTTTGCAGTTTACCAACGTTTTGAAATAAGCAACTTCAGATTTTGTTTATTATATTTATTTTTGTTCATTTTTCATTATATTAACTTGTGCTATTGATTTTGTTCTTATACCTTCACGTTCTTTGGTATTATTTTAATAGTTTCTGAAATTAAATGCTTTATTAACTTGTATTAATATACAAGTTAGCAAAAAAAAAACCCCTAGATCAAAAATTATACCTCTTGTTGAACATTTATAAGTTATTGAAGCCAGAAAAATAAAAGGATGTCTACTGTCACTCTATGATTTCACATTTTGAAGAGGGCCTAACCAATATAATAGGAAAAGACAGGGAAATAAGTGGTGTGAAAATTGGAAAGGAATTATTATTTTATTTTATTTTACTTTCTCTTTTCTTCTGTCAGTATTAGTAGATGATATGATTATTTACATGTGTGCATTCAACAAACTGAATAAGAGACATAAATATCAATAGCATTTTTCTTTAACAGCAGTAGCCAATAGAAAATATAATGAAACTTAAAAATCATTCACAAAGTAGTAACATTTAAAAAAATTTATACAAGGTCATCTGACACTTCAGGAGAAAACACTAAAATTCTAATTAAATGTTTAGACGTTTAGCTGAAAAAGAAAACGACGGACAGCTCATACTCTTAAGTGGAATAATAATCATACAAGTATAAATATTCCTTCAATTATTTTATTCAATACCAATAAATATTCCACTTGATATTTTGAGCAATTCAATACCTTTATTCAAGATTTTATATGCAGAGCTAAAACTCAGAAAGAGGTAAGTAAAGAGGTAAGAAGTATTAAGCATAAAAATGGGATATTACATGCCCTCCCATGTAATACTGTAGTGTATTAGCATGGAAAATAGTGATATTGTTATTGATGGAGGACCAAATAAATCACCAAATGGAACAAAAAAGAGAACTCAGAGGCATGCCCTGGTATACATAGGAAGTAATTTTATTAAAATTTTATGATGTATAATACAGGTATAGTAGGGTTTATGTATCACAAGTGTACATATCAATGAATTATTACAAAGTGACACTGGGGTCAGGAAATTTAAGTTTATATTTAAGATTGGTGTCCTGCTTGAAGGATACATTTTACTATTTCCTTTACTTTTGGTGATGTACTTTTTTTAGATATTTGTTTGTTTACAAATACTTCCCTCCTTCATATTTAATATGGAATTATAGTTTGGCAGTTATCTCTTTCTGGCACTTGAAGAATGTAACTCAATTGTTTTTTTGCCTCCATTTTTGGGGGGTTTATAGTTGGCTGTTAAGTTTTATTATTGCTCCTTTTAAGTTACGCCATATGCTTTCAAGAATCTCTTTTTGTTTTTGCATTTCAGCAGCTTGTCTATGATGGGTCAAATGTGATTTCTTTTACGTTTATTCGTCTTGGGGTTTGTAGTGCATCTTGACTTTGTGGCATGGCATCTTTTTTTTTATTGAAGTGTAGTTGATTTACAACGTTGTGTTTGTTTCTGGTGTACAGCAAAGTGATTCAGATATAACATATATATACATATATATATATGCATATATATATATACATATATATATGCATATATATATTCATCTTCTTTTCCATTATGGTTTATTACAGGATATTAAACATAGTTCCCTGTGCTATACAGTAAGACTTTGTGGTTTGTCTATTTTATATATAGTAGTTTACATCTGTTAATCCCAAACTCCTAATTTATGCCTCCCCCTCCCCTTTCCTCTTTGGTAACTATAAGTTTGTTTCCTATCTCTGTGAGTCTGTTTCTGTTTTGTAAATAGCTTAATTGGTCTCATATTTTAGATTCTACAAATAAGTGATATCATATGGTATTTTTCTCTTTCTGACTTACTTCAGTTAGCAGGATAATCTCTAGGTCCATCTATGTTGCTGCAAATAGCATTATTTCATTCTTGTTTTATGGCTAGTAGTATTCCATTGCATATATATATCATATCTTCTTTATCCATTCATCCGTTGATGAACCTTTAGGTTGCTTCCATGTCTTGGTTATTCTAAGTAGTGATGCAATGAACATTGGGGTTCATGTATCATTTTGAATTATAGTTTTCTCCTGATATATGCCCAGGAGTGGGATTCCTTAATCTTATGGTAGCTGTATTTTTAGTTTTCTGAGGAACCTCCATACTGTTTTCCATAGTGGCTGCATCAAGTTAAATTCCCACCAACAGTGTAGCAGGGTTCCATTTTCTCCACACCCTCTCCAGCATTTATTATTTGTAGACATTTTAATGATGACCATTTTGAATTGTGTGTGGTGATACATCATTGTACTTTTGATTTGTGTTTTTCTAATAGTTAACGATGTTGAGCATATTTTCATGTGCTTTTTGGGCATCTGTGTGTCTTCTTTGGAGAAATGTCTATTTAGACCTTATGTTCATTGTTTGATTGGTTTGGTTTTTTTTGTTATTAAGTTGTATGAGCTATTTGTATATTTTAGAAATTAAGCTCTTTTCACCTGCATCATTTACAAATATTTTCTCCCATTCTGAGTGTTGCCTTTTTGCTTTCTTTAAGGTTTCCTTTACTGTGCAATAGCTTTTAAGTTTAATTAGGTCTTTTTTTTTGCTTTTTATTTTTTTGCTTTTTTTAAAATTTTTGCTTTTATTTCTATTGCCTTATGACACTGACCTAAGAAAACATTGGTACAATTTATGTCAGAGAATGTTTTGCCTATGTTCCCTTCAAATAGTTTTATGGTGTCATGTCTTATGATTAAGTCTTTAAGCCATTTTGAGTTTATTTTTGTTTGGTGTGAGAAGTATTCTAGCTTCATTGATTTACATGCAGCTGTGCAACTTTCCCAACCACTTGCTGAAAACACTGTCTTTTCTACATTGTATATTCTTGCCTCCTTTGTCAAGAATTAATTAGCCATAGGTGTGTTGAGTTTATTTCTGGGCTCTCTGTTCTATTCCATTGATCCATATGTCTGTTTTTTTGTGCCAATACCTTGTTGCTTTTTTTTTTTTAAGATTTTTTGATGTGGACAATTTTTAAAGTTCTTATTGAATTTGTTACAATATTGCTTCTGTTTTATGTTTTGGTTTTTGGCTGCAAGGTATGTTGGATCTTAGCTCTCCAACCAGGGATCAAACCTGCACTCCTTGCATTGGAAGGCAAAATCTTAACCACTGGACCACCAGGAAAGTCCCATACCATGCTGTTTTGATTATTGTAGCTTTACAGTGTTGTCTGAAGTCTGACCAGGTTATGTCTCCGGCTTTGTTCTTTTTCCTCAGGACTGTTTTGGCAATTCTGGGTTTTTTATGGCTCCACATAAATTTTAGGATTATTTCATTCCAGTTCTGTGAAAAATATCATGGGTAATTTGATAAGGATCACATTAAATCTGTAGATTGCTGTGGGTAGTATGGCCATCTTAATGATATTAATTTTTCCAATCCAAGAGCATGGGATATCTTTCTGTTTCCTTGAATTGTGGTATGGCATCTTAATGAGTGTTGAAAATTTCTCAACCAATAAGTCTTTGCACATTGATTATGCCCCAGTCTTTATCTCTTTTCCTTTTCATAGTCTATCCATTTATTAGACACTTTCTCTATGTCAATTTTGTCTCATGTTCTTTTCTACATTTTATGTTCTTTTATTTTTTGAACTTAATTCTTCATATATTATTTATTAAAAATTTTATTATGTATACATGTATATATTTTTTGTTTTAAAACTGTAAGCTAATAAGATCAATATATAATAGCTATGATTCTTAATGTCCCACCATTTTATGTATGCATGTGTGTATATATGTATGTATCGAGATACAGTTGATTTACAATATTATATTAGTTTTAAGTGTACAACATAGCAATTCAATATTTTTATAGATTATATTCCATTTAAATGTATTACAAAACAATGGCTATATATCCCTATGCTGTAGAATATATCTTTGGTGCTTACCTGGTCACCACTAGTTTGTTCTCTATATCTGTGAATCTGTTTCTGTTTTGTTATATTCATTCGTTTTATTTTTTAGATTCCACATATAAGTGATAACATAGAGCAAGGGTCCCCAACTCCCAGGCCATGGACTAGTATTGGTCCATGGCCTGTTAGGGACAAGACCACACAGCAGGAGGTGAGCAAGTGAAGCTTCATCTGTATTTGCAGCCTCTCCACATTGCTCGCATTACCATCTGAGCTCTGCCTCCTGTCAGTGTTATGATGAGTTGTATAATTATTTCATTATATATCACAATGTAATAATAATAGAAATAAAGTTCACAATAAATGTAATGTGCTTGAGCCATTCCCCAAACCATCTCCCCACCCCCTGGTCCATGAAAAAATTGTCTTCTTTGAAATTGGTTCATGGTGCCAAAAAGGTTGGGGACCGCTGACATAGAGTATTTGTCTTTCTCTGTCTGCCTATTTTCACTCAATAAATACTGCCTAGGTGCATCCATGTTGTTGCAAATGGCAGAATTTCATTTTTTATGGCTGAGTAATATTCAATTATATATATCATATTTTCTTTATTGATTCATCTGTTGATGGGCACTTAGGATGCTTCCATATCTTTGATATTGGAAATAATGCTGCTATGAACATTGGGGTGCATGTACCTTTTTGAACTAGTGTTTTTGTTTTCTTTAGATATACACTGATGAGCGGAATTTTGGGGTCATACAGTTGTTCTATTTTTATTTTTTTGAGAAACTTCGATACTACATTCTGCATCAATTTACATTCCCACCAACAGTGTACAAGTGTTCCCTATTCTCCTCAACCTCACCAACATTTATTATTTATAAACTTTTTGATGATAGCCATTCTGACAGGTGTGAGGTGATACCTTATTGTGGTTTTGATTTGCATTTCTCTGAAGATAAGCAATGTTGAATATTTTTCCATGTTCTTGTTGGCTATCTGCATATTTGCTTTGGAAAATGTCTATTTAGGTCTTCAGCCCATTTATTAATTGGGTTCTTTGGTTTTTTATTTGATATTGTGTTTTGTAAGCTGTTTATATATTTTTTGATATAAACCCCTTACCAATCATATCATTTACAAATATCTTCTCCTATTTAGTAGTTGTCTTTTCATTTTATCAATGGGGTCATTTGCTGTGCAAAAGCTTTTAAATTTAATTGGGTCTCATTTGTTTGTTTTTACTTTTATTTCCTTTGCCTTAGGAGACAGAATAAAAAAATTGCTATGATTTATGTCAAAGAGTGTTCTGCCTATGTTCTCTTTTGGAGTTTTATGGTTTCAGGTCTTACAATTAGGTCAATAATCCATTTGAATTTATTTTTCTTCATGTTGTGTGAGAGTAGTCCAGTTTGATTTTTTTTGCATGTATCAATAGTTATCCATTTTTCCTAACACCACCTTGAAGAGGTTGTCTTTTCCCCATTGTATATTCTTGCCTCCTGTGTTGTAGATATATTGTCTATGTAAGTGTGGGTTCATTTGGGGGCTCTCTATTCTGTTCCATTGATTTGTGTCTATTTTTGTGCCAGTACCCAACTGCTTTGCTGTAGTAGCTTTGTAGTATAATTTAAAATCAGGGAGCTTGATACATCCAGCTCTGTTCTTGATTCTCAAGATTGTGTTGGCTATTCAGGGTCTTTTGTGTTTCCATACAAATTTTAGAATTATTTTTTCTAGTTCTGTGAAAATTTTCATTGGTATTTTGATAGGGATTACATTGAATCTGGAGCTGGCCTTGTTTAGTATGGTCATTTTTACAATATTAATTCTTCCAATCCATGAACACAATATATCTTTCCATCCATTTGTGCCATCTTCAATTTCTTTCATCAGTGTCATCCTTTTCTGCATACAGTTCTTCTACGTCTTTAGTTTGATTTATTCCTAGGTATTCTATTATTTTTATGTTTTTGCAAATGAGATTCTTCATACTTTCTCTTTCTGATATTCATTGTTAGTGTAGAGAAATGCAACAGATTTCTTTATATTAATTTTGTATCCTTCAACTTTACTGAAATCATTGATGAGTTCTAGCAGTTTTTGGTGGTGTCTTTAAGATTTTCTAGACATAGTATCATGTTATCTTCAAATAATGACAGTTTGACTTCTTTCTTTCCAATTTGGATTCCTTTTATTTCTTTTTCTTTTCTTTCTTTTTTTTTTACAAATTTATTTTAGTATAATTGCTTCACAATGCTGTATTAGTTTCTGCTTTATAACAAAGTGAATCAGTTATACATATACATCTGTTCCCATATCGCTTCGCTCTTGCGTCTCCATCCCTCCCACCCCTCCAGTCGGTCACAAAGCACGGAGCTGATCTCCCTGTGCTATGCGGCTGCTTCCCACTAGCTAACTACCTTATGTTTGGTAGTGTATATATGTCCATGCCTCTCTTTCGCTTTGTCACAGCTTACCCTTCCCCCTCCCCATATCCTCAAGTAGGTCTGTGTCTTTATTCCTGTTTTACCCCTAGGTTCTTCATGACATTTTTTAAAAAATTCCATATATATGTGTTAGCATACGGTATTTGTCTTTCTCTTTCTGACTTACTTCACTCTGTATGACAGACTCTAGGTCTATCCACCTCATAATAAATAGCTCAATTTCGTTTCTTTTTATGGCTGAGTAATATTCCATTGTATATATGTGCCACATCTTCTTTATCCATTCATCCAATGATGGACACTTAGGTTATTTCCAACTCCAGGCTATTGTAAATAGAGCTGCAATGAACATTTTGGTACATGACTCTTTTTGAATTATGGTTTTCTCAGGGTATATGCCCAGTAGTGGGATTGCTGGGTCATATGGTAGTTCTATTTGTAGTTTTTTAAGGAATCTCCATACTGTTCTCCATAGTGGCTGTACCAATTCACATTCCCACCAGCAGTGCAAGAGTGCTCCCTTTTCTCCACACCCTCTCCAGCATTTATTGTTTCTAGATTTTTTGATGATGGCCATTCTTCTTTTTCTTTTCTGATTGCTGTGGCTAAGACTTCCAATATTATGTTGAGTAAAAGTAGCAATGGTGTACATATTTGGGTTTTTTTCCTGATTTTAGAAGAAATTCCTTCAGCTTTTCACAGTTGAGTATGATGCTAGCTATGGGATTGTCATATGTAGCCTTTATTATGTTGAGGTGTGTTCCCTCTATACCTACTTTATTGAAAGTTTTACCATGAATGGATGTTGAACTCTGTCAAAAGCTTTTTCAGTATCTATTGAGATATCATATGATTTTTATTCTTCAGTTTGCTAATGTGGTGTATCACATTGATTTGCTGATGTTAAACCATTCTTGCATCTCTCTGATAAATCCAAACTGATTGTTGTGTATGATCCTTATAATGAAGGGTCCCCCAAACCCTGGACCGTGAACTGGTACCAGTCCACAGCATGTTAGGAACTGGGCTGCACAACAGGAGGTGAGTGGTGCACGAGAGAGTGAAGCTTCATCTGCCACTCTCCATCATTCCTCATAGCTCACATTACTGACTGAACCATCCCCCCACCCCAATCCCATCCATTGAAAAATCGTCTTCCACAAAACCAGTCCCTGGTGCCAGAAATGTTGGGGGCCACTCTTATAATGTGCTGCTGGATTTAATTTGCTAATATTTATTTTGTTGAAGATTTTTGCATTTATGTTCATTGATGATATTGGTCTGTAACATGTGTGTGTGTGTTTGTGATATCTTTGTTTGGCTTTGGTATCAGGGTGATGCTGGCCTTCTCAAATGAGTTTGGAAGCATTCTTTTCTTTGCATCTTTTTGGAATAGTTTGAGAAGAATAGGTAGTAACTCTTCTCTAAATGTTTGGTATAATTCACCTGTGAAGCCATTGGTCCTGGAGTTTTGTTTGTTTGGTGGGCAGGGCCAGGGTCCAGTTGTTCTGGGCTAGAGCTGAACCAGGTCCCAGGGTCTCTGGCTGCAGGGCCCTGAAGGTCCCAGAGCTGGTGTCAGCCTGCTGATGTACAGGGACAAATCCCAAGGTGGCTAGCTGAGGGGCTTAAAGTGTCCTAGACCTGGTGTTGGCCTGCTAGTGGGTGGGGCCAGGGACCAGGTGTTGCCAGGGCTAGTGATGGGCTGCTGGTGAATGGGCTGGGTCCTGACACAAACACTGAGGGGCTGTGGTTTTCCTGGGGCTGTTTTTTCCCCCTGATGGGCAGGGCCAGGCCCCAGGGGATCCTGTGGCTAATCTTTACCCATTAGTGGGTGAGTCTAGTTCCTGGGACTAGTGCTGCCCCACTGGTGGGTGGATCTGGGTCCTGGGATCTCTGGCTATAGGGCCAAGGGTTCCTGGAACTGATGTTGGCACAGTGGTAGGTGGAGCCGAGGACCAGGAAGTTCTGGGGTTTGTTCTTCCCCACTGGTGGGTGAGGCTGGTCCCAGGGCTAGTGCTGGCCCACAGGTGTGCAGGTCTGGGTCTTATGCCCTCTGGTGGACAGGGCCTTGTCTTGGGGGGCTGTGGACTCGGGACCTTAAGGCAGCTAGCTTGCTGGTTTGTAGCACTGTGTCCCTGCCTGGCTTGTTGCTTGGCCTGAGGTGTCCCTGTTCTTGTGCTGATAGGTTGGTGGGTGAGCCTGCATCCTAGTGCTAATAAGCTAGAGGGAGGATTCCAAAATGATGCTTATCATCACCAATGTCCTTGTGGCAGAACCAGCTCCCCAAAATGTCTGCTGCCCGTGTCTCTGTCCCCAAGGTGGACATCAGTTGCCTCCTGCTTCTCTGGGAGGCTTTTCAAGATCAACAGGTGCATCCCAACCAAGCTCCTTTCCACTTACTGTTTCTACTCTGGGTCCCAGATTATGTGAGATTTTGTGTGAACACTTTAAGAGTGGTGTCTGTATTTCCCACACCCCTCTGACTATGTCAAAAGTAAGCCCCATTGGCCTTCAACCAAACATTCCAGGTGCTCATCTTCCTAGTGAAGGATCCCAAGCTGGGACCCCAAGGTGTGGCTCACACCCCTTGCTCTTTGGGGAAAAGTTCTCCAGTTGTAATTGCCCTCCCTTTTGCGGGTCACCCACCCTGGTGTATGGGTCTGTACCACATCTCTGCCCATCTGACCCATTTCGTGGTGTTTCCTTCTTTTTACTTTTAATTGTAGAAGATCTTTTCTGCTAGTCTTATGGCCTTTCTCATCAATAATTTCTCTGTTAGTAGTTGTACTTTTGGTCTGCCTGTGGGAGGAGGTGAGCTCAGGGTCTTCCTACTCCTACATTTTGGCCACTATCCAATACCCCCTTTTCTTCTTGTGTTTTCTTAGGAAGTTAATAGAGATTGTGCTTCAGCAAAATGAAGGATAAACCAAGTGATGAAGATGTTAGATTCACAAAGTCAGGGATTCAACACAGAAGAGGAATAAAGTGAAGTTCCAGGGAGACAACCACACCACGTACTCATATGGTAACTGGTTAACTAGAACAGGTGAATTGTGGACTGACAGAAGGGTCTGCAGGGCAGATACACTTAACTGCTAGATTTCTTATTGCCTTTGAGAACTTGGAGTTTATTACTGGAGTTTATTAGTGATGACTTTTTCAAGATACCTAAATATTTAGGAAAAATGGTGTTACATAGAAAGCAAAGCAAATGAAAAAAAAACTGAGGCAGTGGCTTAATGACTTGGTAAGTGGCTTTCCAGTTTGGTAGTTATCTGATAAGTTTGTCACTGTCCCCTCCATTTCCTAATACCATAGTTTTCTGATCACAACAGAAATAAGAACAAACCTGGGGACTTGTTCTGCAATGAGGTTTTTAGTTTTTCCTGGATGCTCAGCCTATGGTTTATTTCTTCAGTCCTTATCACAATTTTGTAAGCTTGTTAGTTCCCTGTAATAACTTCTTTCTGCCAAAACTATATAAACTGGCTGCTGTTGTCTACTACTGAAACTTGACTGATACAAAAAACCAATTCCAGGATATGAATGTGTGGAAACGTATGAGGGGGGTCAGAATGGCAACTCACCATGAATATGGGAACAGATGTGTTCACACTGGACCTTGTTTTCTTAAGGATGAGGAAATGACCTTAGAAGGGGAATAGTTATAGCTCTGAGAGTGGATATGTGTACTTGACTTTATCTAGTCTTCTTTTCAAATTAAATGCCAAAATATTGTATTTATTTTGCAATGTCACTATAGCAGTGCTAAAATAATATAATGATATTGACATTACCAGATTAAGCACACATCACAATATGCCCAAGTCACAGGAAAAGTGAAAAGTCAGAAAAATTTGAAACAGAATATCTCATCACAACAGAATCACTTCATAACAATGAAAATGAACATGAAGCTGCAACCAAAATAAATTTTCAAGTGGCTCATCTGTCAGGTAAGCAAGAAAAAGTATTTACTTATGGTGAGTTGATTAAATCACATTTGAATGCAACAGTCGCAAACTGTACTCAGAGAAAATAAACTCATTTAAGACACTAGCCTTTTGGTGAAAAGACTTGCTCAAGGCATTGAAGGCATTTAGAATAGCATCCATAGTCAATTAAAAACCAAGATAAAACAATTGAGTGGTTTTCTTTGGTTCTTGGAGATTTGAAAGGAGTACTAATATTGTTCAGCTCTTTAATTGAGAAGTCAATTCTGAGTTTGAAGTGACTGGAGAATTAGTCTTTATGAAAAATCTGTATGGAACATTTACAACAAGAATATTTTTAAAGAATTTGAGAAAACAACTCAGTAAAACCTGAAATGGAAACTGCTGTGTTACAATTGATGGTGGCAAAAATATGTATGGAGCAGGAAAAGGCATAGTTCTCATAAAAATGTAAGGTGTTTAAAGCCTATGGTTATTCACTTTCTTATTCATCCACAGATATTTTGCAGGAACTATTTATATCTATCATGTGTTATTGAACTAATAGTGTCAGTGATGAATGTCATTAACTTTGTGGGAATTTAACCATCATTAGTCTGTGAATTTTTGTTAGAAATAGAAGCTGAATATCCTGACTTGCCTTATCATATAGCAGTTCCATGGTTTAACAGTGGTTTTATTGCAATTATTTGAATTCATAACTGAGATTGAAATTTTTCTGAATGAGAACCATCTTCAACCATTATTATCAAACACTGCATGGCTTTGAAATTAGTTTTTGCTGAGAACTTCATAATGTGTTAAAAAATTAATCCTGAAATTACAAGGCAAAACAGCACTCATGTGAAATGTATACTGTGGTAAAGTCATTTCAACAACTACTGTTGCTTAAATCACAAGTAATGCTAAGCTGCTTTATATATTTCTTACAATGTTAAAAGTTAAAGCAATAAATGATATATCTAATCTCACCTAAATTTGCATTAGATATATTTTTTCAAACTCAAACTACATTTCTAGCTGATTTTTTTGGACCTCAACCCAAGTGCAATAAAATTTCCATATTTCAAACTCCATTTAATGCCACAATTGAGGAGCTTCTTCATAACCATCAATTGAAGTGATTAGTTTACAATGTAATGCTATGTTAAAAGGCAAACATCAAGAGAATAATAATAGAATTCTATAACTTCCTTCTAAATGATGAATATCCTCTATTAAAGTCACATGTTTATGAATTGATATCAGTATTTGGCAGTACCTCTCTGTGTGAAAAGACATTTCCAAAGTTGAAACATGTAAAATCTCATTACAGAGCAGATTAACAGATGAACATTTGTTACTGATTTTGATTATAGGGAATACTAACTTTGAACCTCTTTTAAGTGCAATGTTGTCTCTCTCAAAAAAGAATTATAGTCTTGTAAGCAGACCTGCATTACAAAAAATACTAAATTATTATTAGATTTTGAATTCTGTCCAAAATTGTGGAATGTGTTTTCTCTTGCTGTATAGTGCTTATATAATGTCCTCATTTTTCCTCTTGGTTTATAAAGCTGAAAATGTTTAATACCTTGCCCTTTACTGAAATTTTTGCTGAATCTTGCTCTAGTTGATTTTTTCAATACCTAATTTAGGCATATGCCTATTCTGATTCATGTGGACTGAAGTGTGTCTTGATTGAGGTAATATCCCAAAATACAAAATGAGGGTGTTTCTAGAAGCAGAAAATCTTCTGTGTAGGTAAATTAAAATGGACACTACTACTCATCTCATTTCCAGGTGTTCTCAGTGTAGTTATTTCATTTCAAACAAGCCTTGTCTGGAAACACTCACCAGTTTCAGGACAGAGGAAATACTAAAAGTATAATGCCCTGTGAATTAGCAAAAATTCCTGGGAACATTTCAAACTTTCAAGGCTGTAAAATTAATGGTGTCAAAGCTAAGAATGCCAAGAGGTAAAGCTGGACATGATTCATATCTGATACCTGAATATGGGAATAAATAGAAAGCTGTACTAAAGTAGTTAGATAGATAGATATAGATGTAGATATAGATATATAGAAATATATATATAATGTTGTAAATTTGGAGTTGGAAAATAGCACGGCCCAGAGAAGTGTAAAGGGATTTAGTAGTCTAGGATGTGCTGCAGGGTTTGAGTGGGGACTGGAGGGACTAGGGGTTCACCTTCCACTTTCTGTCCCCTACTTCACTCTTGAAAGTCTTTTGTGATTGTCCTTTGGCTCTGTGACACCAGCCTGGATAGAGCCAGGAGCACACAGGAGCTTATTGCTCCTTGCTGCTTGAGGTAGCAAGGCTCTGTGGAGGATGAAGACAGATTTTTATTTTCTGAACTAGCCACAGTGCCCCCAGGATGAGCTCAAGCTCAAGTTTTTGGGTCATTTTACCTATTATACTTTTCTTGAGTGTTAGGGAGCAATTCCTTCTTTTTCTGTACTCCCTCTAGATGAATTTATTTGCAGAAAAAAGGAGGCAGACATAAAGTAAAGGGAACCCTAGAACCAACTCCCAAGGAGACAGACTTGTGATTTCCGTATTCCTCTTCCCACTTTACTAAATCAATTATGTTTACACAAGCACATATTAGAAATGGGCCTTCTCAGGAAAGATGAGGACATTTTCCTTCCAGGGGAATAGGGTGAGCAGGGCAGATAGTTCTATCCAAAGTTCACAGATTAATCTATCTGAGGGTGGTAGAGGACTTCAAGATAAAGTCCCAAACACTGTGATTCTCTGTTCCTGGAATGGATTATTAAGAGAGTGTAGGATATGTCCAGAAACAGAGTCATACAATACTAGTTCATCATTCCTATTTATATGACTGATGTCTCAGGGCCAATTGTGAGTCATAGGAATGATTCATAGAGCAGATCCAAGCCTCCAAAAGCCTCTGATCAGATGCCTAAAACTGAGCTCTGGTCTCTGGGAGCAGAATCCCATATGATAGAACATATGCTCATCTAAGGTTAGATTCAACACCTGTCCTCAGTAGAGTACTACTGACTGGAAAATCTTTGTAAGATCACAAACAGGAAGCCCTTCATTTTGAGTTTTTCAAAAAAGAAACAATAGAAAAATCACTTAACCTCTTTAAAAGAATAACAGGTAAGGAACATAGTGTCCCATGAATTCAAGGTAGAAAGTCACATGGTTCATGATTAATGATGGCCTGCAGTTTGCCTAGAGAGAGAAGAGTGAGAACTAGGTCCTAGAATCTCACTCTTGGGAAGTATATCCTCACCTGATCCCACAGCTTCTTAAGAAATCATTCTTTCACCAAAATAGGCCCATTCACGAATCCCACTGAATCATCTACCTGCCATCCTCCACTGCCTACCTCTCTACTTAACCATGACATATACCACCTTAATACTGATTCAATCCAAGTTACTTCCCTTTCTACTGAACACTGTCCCAGAGAGCTTGTCTCCAGAGTTTCCCTGTGGGTTGGCCTCTTCTCTTCCAACATTCTGAGCCTTGGGAAAATCATGCCCTCCACCCCGCTGCCCCCAATTCAGCTTTCTAGGGAGGCAGGTATCTGGAAAGAGATTTTTCTTTCACCTTCTCACATTATGTTCTCCATAAAGAGTGTTATTTTTTTTTTCACTGTTCACAGTCCTTCCTCTGTGGATACGGTATAACCAGGCATGTGAAGGCTAATAGTTTCTTTATGCTTTAACTTACCTCAAGTATAAGGAGCACCTGAAGATATGAGTCATAAAGAAAATGGACATCCAGATGTAGCTGGAGAAACAAAAGGAAGAGGGATCATGTCTGAAAAAACGGAGACAGAGCTATGAACTGAATTCTGGAACAGGCCTAGAATTACTTGCTGGTGAGAAGAACACTCCAGCCCTCCATAAATTCTGGAGCACTGGGAAGAAGCCAGAGCAGTTGTACAAGGAAACTATCAAGGTTTCCACTACTCACAAACACAAATTGAGAGACACCCTGAGAGCTAGTGATCTTGGAAGTCACCAAACTTAAAATGCAGAATTGAGTAGTCTAAGGTGTCCAGACACTGAGGAATGCTCTGTAACACCAAGAATATTGGAAGGGAAAGATCTAGGGGAACCACATCTGAAAGACCATTTTGGAAGAGAGTCAAAGCTCCAGTTGGAGGGAGAACCACAGGGGTGGGCTCATGGTTGTGCTGCTGAAAGTCTCCTGACTCAGGGAGTTTGTCTTCTGAGGACTCAGAACCCCAGGCTCAGAGCATGTGCAGAGAACTTATGATGGCTTTCTGGGGGCTCTACATCTATTTGGAGGACATAGGGAGCAACCTGGGGTGGCAGGAGTACTAGACACCTAAGGTTCAGGTCCCACTGAGGGGCCAGGACAAAAAGGTACACCCAAATGTAGAATAAAATGACCCTGAGAAGCTCTAATCCAGAAGGGGATGCAAGGTTAGAGTCCTCTCTCACCAGAGAGGTGATAAGTCACCCTTCCCAGGAGGGGGGGTTAAGACAGACATTACTGACTAAGACATTCCTGTTTCTGCCCCAGAAGGGACAATATTCTCAAAAAAAGGAAACTCAGACAAAGGATAAGCTGTTTGTTACAATGGATTTGTCTCAGAAGAAAATGGAAAAGTCAGAAAGTTTCCCTGAAACAAACTGGATCAGTATCGGTCTCCTAGCAACTGTGTCTGAGGCATCCTCCTTCCTTGCCTCCCAGCAAGCTTGTGTCTTCCATCAGGCCCTACCAACCGGTGCAAGGGTTCTATGTTCCACAGGTCATCATTGACATTGTCTTCCTCTCTGTATCATGGGGTGTGCCTCCTCTACTAAGCCAAAAGATCCTCCTTCATGTACATAGTATTTTCTCTGTTTTCCCTATCCCCAATATTTTTCGTTAAAAATATATTTGTTTTTTCAAATAGGAGAGTGGTGTCTTCTGTCTCTTGGTCATTTGGATCTGAAGTTTATGGTATCTCAGTGGCTTGGGTTTAAACAAAAGAAGGGGATAGCTTCAGTTTCTATTGAGTGTCTGCTTTAGCCTCTAAAAGAAGATGCTCTTTTGCAGGGATAGCTTTTCAGGAAGCTTGATTTTTACCAATGCTGCTATTTTTGTTTCTGTCTTTATAGAGGGTGCCACAGTGGCAGAAATCTAGTTTTCAAACCTTTTGTTGGACATTTCATATGGAAAAAAACATTTATTACTCCCAGGGTTTGGTGGAGGGATCAGTAAAAGAACCCTGCCAAACTATATTAAAAACTAATTTCTAGAAGATGTTCCAGAGGGATATGCTAGCCACTTCTCATTCATACACCTTTCCTTACATAGTTCTAGAGAACAGAAGCCCAAAATCAAGGTGTTAGCAGGGTTGGCCTCCTTCCAAAGGCCGTAGAGTAGGGAATCCTTTCTTACAGTATTTAGCTTCTGGTAGCTCTAGGCATTCTTTGGCTTGTAGCTGTATCACTCCAATCTCTGTCTCTGTCTTTATTTAGACTTCTCCTCTTCTCCCTCATTTAGAGGGAAGCAGAATATGTTCTCATCTATTGGGATAGATCTATCTAGTAGTCTCTGGGTAATCAAGTAGCCTAAATCACCCTGGAGCAGAGCCACACCAGTGGGGATCCCATCACACTGATTGATAGAAAGTTTCAGAATTGCCTACTACAGACCAGTGAGTGATCTCAAATCTCAAGCCATAGAAAACTTACTGCCTATTTGGAAAGAAGTCAGCTTGTACTAAAAATGTGGATAAAACTGATTTATTATTAGCTCAAGTTTTTACTTCTCATTCCAAGAATATATACGTAGTCAAGATGTTTGTAGTAAAGCTGGCAAAATCACATCTGCAATAAATCATCTTCTTCTAGGGTTTCAGGGCTGGTCTACAGGAATGAATTTAGTTTTCCCCCTTATATTCTAGAATTGCAGTTCCTACTCCTCCTTTCATCTCATGTTTTGTCTTTTTCTCTTTCTTCCTACTAGCAATATGATCAGTAAATATTTGAAGATGGATGGAACATATGCATCACAAAAGCTAAATTTATTGTGTGATCCCCTCTCTCCTCTTATTGATTCCCAGAAGTACCCACAAAATTTAGAATGTGAAGCACTGGGCCTTGAAGATGGTAGAGATATTTCTAGGGAAGGAGAAGTCATCACCAGTACCTCCAAAGGCAGGTGAATGCCTGGGCTGATGTGCTTCTCAATGAGTCTGTCCTAACTATCCTGCTCTAATTGTGTTTTATGCAATGCAATCTCTGCTAAGCAGTCATGGGTCAAAAGGCTCTTGACAACAAATAAAATCAGAAGAAGACAGCAATTTGTCAACTTTCCTCTAAGCTGACTCTCATGAAGTTGGCTCATTAACATAAAAAATAACCCCACAAAGGAGCCAGAACCTAGGTCCCTGACTGGACTGGGCCAGGTGGTCAAAGGGCACTAATAAAAAACCCTCTGGTCCTCTTTCTCTCAAAGTTCCCTCAGTGGCCTGCTACTGCCTAAGATTCTGCCATTGAGGGATCAGCCTTATCTTTATGTTCCTAGATAAGTAGTTCCTTAAGAAAAAGCAACCACTCTTGGGAAGGTAGTGACCTATTGTCATTCACGTTTCACTCTGGATTATATTGTCATATTTTTTCAAGATGACAACTGGACAGTGCAGAGGTAATCCTGGAGAATGAAAGTATGGAGCCACGCCTTTCCCAGTCAGGGCAAGAATAAATGGAGTGCTGCATGGTATCTGGGGACACAGAAAAAGAGTGGGGGAGGGATGCAGTAACACAAAAGGAAAGAGGCAAACCAGTTATGTCTTGACAAACCAAATATGCATGCTGGAGAGGTAAGGGGGAGAAAATAAAGTGAAGGAAGGACAAGGGAATGTGAGAAGGCACATGGAAGAGAAAGAATGGGAAAACCAGAAAGGAAAGTCAATTACTATGTGGAGAGTCCTTTCTACGTATCCATTCTCATGTGAATTTTATTTCATTTAGTTTTTACAACAGTACTGTCAGGACTTCATTATCTTCCTACTACTAGATGAGGAACCTAGACTGATGGAAGATTAGAGACTTGCCTAAATTGTGGACTGGGATAAGTAGGGCAGGGTGAAAGGTCAAAGAGAGCCACTTCCATACCAGGCACCAGAGGTCCTTTTTGCAGGGTGTGCTATAAGGAATATTAAAAAACAAAAACAAACAAACAAAAAAACTGGAGCACAAAAATCCTTCCTAAAAAGCTACACTTATTTGATTTCTAGACTAATATGTAAATGGCTCTCCGGATTTAAATGTAACCATCAATATGTAGGGACAACACTTTACTTCAGACTATTTGGTCGGACTAGCTCACTTTAGTATATAAAACTTTGTGATACTAGAGCTGGGGAATAGAAGGAAGAGTAAATTTTGATAAAGGAGGGGATATGGAATGGTCTGGAGCAGGGAGTGTTGCTGAAGACAAGCCCAGAGAGACCCTATGGAGATGGGGCAGGACTGGGAAGGGGACCACTGCAAAGGGGATTTGTTTACCTAATGTCTTCTAGATCAGTTTTTTTTCAAGTTGTGAGTTGTAACTTAAAATATGCAAAAAGAAACATTACAAAATAATATAAAACAGTAAATTGTACATAGTAAGGATAAGTATCATTATATGAAACTTCGGTTTCAGTTAAGAATAATTATGTGAACATGTATACTGGATCATGATGTTGGACTCATTTTATGGTCAGATTTTAGGGTGTATTAAATTTTGGGGGGGAGCTCATTAAAACTTCTTTGCTGAGCCCCATTTTTGCTGACTTAGGAGTTGTGGAATGAGTTCTAGGAATTTGCTTTTTTTTTTTTTTTTTTGTGATATGCGGGCCTCTCACTGTTGTGGCCTCTCCTGTTGCAGAGCAACAGGCTCCGGACATGCAGTCTCAGCGGCCATGGCTCATGGGCCCAGCCGCTCCACGGCATGTGGGATCTTCCCAGACCGGGGCATGAACCCGTGTCCCCTGCATCGGCAGGTGGACTCTCAACCACTGCACCACCAGGGAAGCCCTGGAATTTGCATCTTTAATAAGCCCCTTAGAAGCCTAGAAGCCACATGTTGAGAAGTGCTGAACCTGTGCCATACTTGGAGGGAGGAATCTGCTTGAGGATTCACTGTGACACAGACTCACAGAGTAGAAATAACTAGAAATATGCCCATCTAGAATTTACTTTAAGGAATTTGCTTGTTAACTTCTAACACATTATATTTCACTAAATACTCTCACAGACATGTTTGTGGCAAAAGATTTTTCAAAGGCATGATGAGGGACAATTTGAGGGCTACCAGAATATGCTCTCCTAACCAAAAATACTTCTCTCTACATGACATATTATTGGCCCAATCTGCTGGGTCACACTTCAGACCATTAGAGTAAAGGATCAAAGTTGCAGACAAGAGGCCCAAAGTCTAGTGTAAGGTCTGGACAAAGACAAGAGTTCAGGAGCTAAATAAATACAGGAATTAAGTGAGAAGGGAAAAATAAAAGAATGGAGAGGAAAACCCCTGCTTTCTGAAGAAATCATTTCTTTATGCATCCATCCTCATATTCCACCCATCATAAATCCATTTATTCATTTATCAATTTGAATGTTATTAATAGTTAGGAATATGGACTCTGGACTAATCCAGGCTGGGTTCCAATCCAGATTCTGTTCCTTACAAACTCTGTGGATTTAAATTATTTAACCTTTTTTTTTTTTAACTTTGTCAGTGTTTTAAGATTTTTAATTTTAATTTGAAATGAAATACAATTATTCATTCAACAAATTGGAAAATATTAAAACAATTGACATTATCTAGAGTGGGGAAAGAAATAAGAAAGTTTTATATACTGCTGATGTGACAATAAAGCATCACAACATTTTAGGAAAGGCATTTCCTGTTAAAATTTTTCTTTAAAAGAGGGCATTGGGGCTTCCCTGGTGATGCAGTGGTTGACAGTCTGCCTGCCGATGCAGGAGACACGGGTTCGTGCCCTGGTCCGGGAAGATCCCACATACCGCAGAGCAGCTAGGCCCGTGAGCCATGGCCGCTGAGCCTGCGCGTCCGAAGCCTGTGCTCCGCAACGGGAGAGGCCACAACAGTGAGAGGCCCGCGTACCGTAAAAGGGGGCATAAAGCTGTGATAGAAGTTTCACCTTGAGGAATCCATACCACAGGAACAAAGGGATTAGTAGCTAAGGATATGCTTCACTAGCTAAAGATATGTTGTATATAACAGCACTAGAAGGCAATCACAACAAAACCAATCTGAATTGGAGACAATCTGAACGTCTGTTAACAGGGAAATCATTGACTACATTATGGTATTTCCAATTCTATGGCTCATTCATTCACTCAACATATATATTTTTTGAGGCAGGCATTGTTTTACTGTATGCTTGACATTGTTCTAGATACTGGGGGTAAGGAAGTGAGTAATACAGATTTGACCCTTTTATCATGAAGCTTACTTTCTAGTGTGTGTGTATGTGTAGCAAGGGAGAGGCAAAATGGTAAATGATAATAATAATAACAAAACAGCAACAATAAAACAAGTCAGTTAACCTTTAGAATAACTGCCTGTTTCCAGAGGAAGGTACCATGGGTTTTTCACTGAAAAAATTACATCCAGATTTTTATTCTGCTTTGAAATCTTTGTGTCCTGATTAGGTGATCTTGGTGTGTCCTCTCACTGTATTTTGGAAATTTTTATTAGCACTTATCCTACTTTATTTTTATGTTTTTTAAGTGAAACTTCAGACTTTCTCTGGATCTCCCTAATTTTTCCACCAACGTTCGTTTTCTTTTCCAGGATCCTATGCAAGATGCCACATTGCATCTATTTTTATTTTTCCTAGATTTATTGAGATATAATTGACATATAACAATTGTATAAGTTTAAGGTGTATGATGCAATGATTTGTTACGTGTATATAGTATGAAATGATTACCACAATTAGGTTAGTTAACACTTCTATCACCTCACATAATTACCATTTTGTTGTTGTTGTTATGGTATTTAACCTTTCTTTACTTGCAAAGAAATGCAAATAGAGATTGTAATAGTACCTTCCTTGTGGGGCTGTGAGATTAAGTGAAATTGTACACTGTATATATTACATGTTTACAGAATTGCTAGGCACAGGGAAAACACTCAGGTAGTGTTGCTGCTATTATGCCTGAAGCATTCGTTCACTATTTTGTGTGATGAGATTTGGATTGGGGATGCATATGGTGAGTCAGCATCACCTCCAGGCATGGGATCTGAGCAGACATTCAGTGCCTCCCTATTGCTTAGGGTAAGCATCCCATCTCCTCAGCCAACTATACCACCCTTCAGAATCTAGTGACAGTGCCTTTCTGGCTTCATCTACATTAGCTAAACAGAGCAATTATGTGTCCTAAAATATGCCATCCATATCTGGAAAAATAAACCTTATCTATTGTGGCAGTTGAACTTTTATTCCATCTTCAAGGGTTTGCTCAAAAATGACTTCTTTAATGAGCTTTTCCTAAATTTCCCTCCACTCTTCTTAGGGATACTTCTTAATCACCCTTCCCAAGACATTTCCTTTACTCTGTTATCATAAGGCCCTCCAAATTGTTATGTTTGTTTACTTTTCAGGCTGATTCCTCATTTACACTTGTTTTGTTATTATGATAGTTCTTCCTTCAGCTCTGAAACCTCAGTTTACTTAAACTTACCATGTTTCTTCTTATGAAGTCAATTTAATTCAGTGATTTTGCAGTCTAAGTTGGTTACTAATATCTTAGTAATTGTCTAATTTATAGTTTCAAATTCACTTCTGCCTTTATCTATCCTTCCTTTCTCTGTCTCTGTCTCTCCCCTCTCATTCCCACTTATATCATCGCAGGGATTTTTTTTTTTCTGTCAGATGTCGCTCTTGACAGTGGAGAGAGAAAAATGAATTATGGTGGTTGTGGTTTATTCAGGCAATATTCAACTTTATTCTAGCTCCCCAGCAAGGAGGACACAGAAGTAGTGGCTGGATCTACCTTTGTCCACACCAGCTCAATGATTCCTTTACCTTCTCTGCTTTGGCTAGCCTCTGTGCCCCTTCCCTTGGTATAAGAACCAGACTGGTATTCTTCAAAAGTCCCTGAGATCAGTGGGGAATTGGTGTTGGGATATACCACCCTCTCTGTCCACTCCATCGCCATCCATCTGGAGGCAGGAGATAGATGGGCCCCAGGCTGAGCAGCTGGAGTCTGTTCTCTGTAGACAGATACTCCAAGATACAGATAATAGCAGTAACAAGGAGGAGCTGGGCCCTGCCTAGATAAGAGATAAAGAGACCACATATTCCTCATTCTTGAAGTCAAGGAGACCTTTCTGACTATACATGCTCAGAAAAGCTCCTCAGAGGTCAAAAAAGGAAGGGGCCTCACCCATAGTAGGTGATGTCAACCCACCCATAGGCCTCTTCACTAGAATTTGTCTAGGCTAAGAGATGTGCATGCACACAGAAGAGGACCCAGGGTTAAACCAAATATGAACTCAGAGCCAGGCAAACAAGTTAATTGGCCAGAGGAAACCCTGAAGGAATGTCCCATATAAGTGATTCAAATTACCACAAAGGCACTACTCTTTCTCTGAGCCCACCCATGTGTGTCTATTCATATGTACTCTTTGTCCTCCACTTTACTTCTTTCACTACTTTCCATCTCTTTGTGGAAATTCATTTCTACAAAGCCGATGGGCCAGCGCTTTGTCACTGGCCACTGGTCCTTGTGGTCTAGTGGCTAGGATTCAGGGCTCTCACTGCCGCAGCCTGACTTCAATCTCTGACCAGGGAACCGAGATCCTGTTTCAAGCCACTGCAGGTTGAAGCCACCCAAAATCAATCTTAGCAACTGTACCACATTTTCTTTATGCTCCACTGACACAAGTTTCCTCCATGAACTTCACACTTTCAGAAACCTCCAGAGGAGGGAAAATGCTGGTTCTTGTGTTTACCAACATCTTCTGACTTCAAGGAATATGTCCAGCATGCTTCCACCCCCACGGGGTTAAAGAAATGGTTCCCTCGTATTTTCCAAAACTTATCATCATGGCTGCAGAAACTACTAAACCAATGTAGATGTCCTTGGAATTTTGAAGTAGATATGGTTTGGCACCATTCTTCCCTTAAAAAATTCCCTTGAGATTTGGCCGCTTGAATTTGAGTTTTTTTTTTCAGCTATCATGTCCCATTAGAATGATCCATGTATCTTCTGCTTAGTCCTTGGGTGTGGCCAACAGGGAGCTGGAGAATAAGGAAAAGGGGTACTGATTAATATTAATATTTTATATTGTTGTGTGAATTTCTAAGTGTCTATAAGACTGGAAACAGCATATTTGTCTTTGAATATCTCTCTAGTTTGATGAGAATGCCTGTCAAACATTTGGAATACAATAATTATTTGTGGAATAAAGGAATGTCCTGAACCTTTATAAGTGATTTCCTAAGAGAATATGTCCAGACTTTAAGAGGATCTCACTCAGCGTTAGGAACTTTGCCATCAGTGATTGAAGCCAGAGGTTCATGCAAAAGAACAGATCCCACTGTTGGTGGTTTTGGAACAATAATGCCAGATTAGAAGCCAGAAGTACTGTGGCCACTGATTAATTAGGGAATCTAGGAAAAAGATTTCCAACGTTTTTTGTTCTCAATTTCTTTTGTCAAATGAATGGTGACATAGGATAATTCTAAGTGTCCTTTCAACTTTAATTTATGAGTATACAGCTCCCTGTTTACTACTTCTTTGCCTTCTGAGTTACTAATGACTCAAAATCTCAGGTACTCAACTAAATAATGAAGGAGCTGAAGCATGTGTTTACATATTCATTCTTCCATTCATTTATTCAGCAACAATATTTTGTGTGCCTAGTAGAACTTCTGCTTATGAACCCTGACCAAAGGGGGAAAAATCTGTGTGGTGAGTTTTAAGGACTGTAGTTAACAATATTGTAAATCAACTGTACTCCAATAAAAATTAAGAAAAAAAGAGCTGTAATTAAAAGTATGGCATTAATCTACCACTTGGGTGGGGGCTACCTTTGTCCTGGTGTTTCAAACCGGGATTTCTGACAAAGGCATTGTGTTCAACTCCTCACTTGTTTCAGGGACGTAGAGACAATTGGGATTGTTTCAGAAGCAGAGCTTTCCTAAAATGAAAGACTAGGTATAGACTCTAGATTCTGTGCCACAATTCAATCAAAATTGCTCAACTTTCTGCTGGCAGACCCTTGTGCTTGGTGTCATTCCAGAAATAACATAGTTGGTAATTTAGAGAGGGGCTCTCAGCAACATAGACATTAGCTCCAGGCCTTCTTGATAAAGGTCCCCTAGATTAATGAGTCAATTTCTCCTCCAACAATCACTGGGGGTCTGTGGAGCTATCTTCTGGGACTTCTCCTTTGGGGTCATGGGATAGGATGTCCACCTCTCCAAGGCACTGGAGACACTGTCCTTCATACCACCTTTTTCACAGGACTTTTGTTATCAGCTCTTTCTGAGTCGGGTCCATTGTGACCTGCCTTGATCAAGTGTTTATTGAGCCTTAGTATGTACAAGGTATGACATACTATAGTGACAATGGTAGAAGTAAACATTTAAAAAGGTATAATTTACTTCTTTTAGAAGCCCACAGCCAGAAATAGAGAAAAATGTAAACAAACAACTATATTGTAATAGAATAAAGGATGTAGTAGAAGTCTGATCAGAGGGTTATAATGCAGAAGGCAGGCTTGACTGAAAAGGTGACAACTAAGTGCTAGGTTTTGTATAAGCAGGAGCTTTCCAGGAAGAAGACATTGAAGGCACATTCTGAATTAGGTGTAAGGGTGGGAGCTGAGCACCTGGGCCCGGTGACCCCAGCACAGGATGATCAATGCTAGGACCTGAACCCAGGTCTACAGTACCCAGGCAATTAATCTGACTGTTAATAATCATACCACATTAATTTTCCTAATGAATTTGCTGTAATTTTACATGAACCACTTTAATAGGATCCAGAGGTAATTGCTAGTTGGGATAGGTAACAATAGCCATATTTTATTTTTATAAAATAAGACTTGGAAAAATATTTCAGATTCAAATTCCAGGAAATAAAATGTTACTGCTAAAAGGGGCTTTGAAGATTGTCTTCACTAATAAAATGTTACTGCTAAAAGGGGCTTTGAAGATTGTCTTCACTAACTCCTTGATTTTATAGGTAAGAGCCCTACATAAGCCAAATTACTTTTAAGAAACAGGAATCATGTAAAATGTGAAGGTCACACTGTTAGCCTAGTGTGTAGGATCCAGGTCATGTGATTCTAAGGTCTGAGAGATTTCCACTAAACAATCTGCCTCTCTAGGCACAGGACTAAACTGCTTCTATTCTAAGGAAGACATTCTTCAAGGACATGTGACAGCAGGTGAACAAATTAAATGCTACAAAATGCCTTAGCATAGGCCCTGATTTGGAGCAAAGAAGAAGGCAGAGCTCAGGGGAGAAGGAGGTGCACAGGAAGCCAGCTCAGGCTGCACCTCAGTGGAGCAATGCCTGATGATATCCCAGTTTTCAAAATCAGCTCTCCTCATCTCCCCCCCTAGACTATAGAATAGTCAGACAGTAAAGCAGTTAATTTAAATTATGTTCTCACTTCACTGAGTATGGGACACAATTCTCTTGTATTTTCTGATAAGGCTGATAATGAAGCGATCAGTCTGTAGGATTCCTTAGTGGCAGTGAACCTGCATTTGCATAATGATATTATAACGTCTGTCGAACCTGTTAGTGGTGATCCATCCATACTGGAGAAATATAGATCAGCAAAGATGCAGAAGCAATGAGAGAGGCAGGGCTATTCACTTATTAGAGTAAGAAAAGTCTTCTCTATCCTTTATCACAACATGATAGAAATAAATGGAATGGAATGGATCAGGGGATTCTATTGGCTTTTGAACAATCAAAGGAGATGCATCAATTCTATCTCAGCATTTAAATTCAGTTCAAAGTCTCTTTAACACTTTTGTTTCCATTGGTATCCCTCCTACACTTCTCTAGCTAACTCTGAAAAGGTAGTGTGCTGTAATAATATTTTGAGAGATCAGGATTCATAATGGCCCCCTTGGATTGGGGAGAAGGTGGAAGATAAGGAAATTAGTTACTCTGCTTCTCCTTTGTGGTCCCTGATCTCTAAGATCTGTGATATTTCCAGCCCACACATGTCACTCAGTTTGGACCTTTTTATTGTTCTGTTTATTGTCTTTATTCTCATTTTGGCACCTCATTAATTACCATACTTTCCCTGTGCTTCTCTTTGCACTGTGTCTCTAAATTTTGTGTGCAAGATAATAAATATTGCTTCTCTTATAAGAATTGCACATTTGCCAGTGGCAAATATCTTGTTTTGTTTTTTTTCCCTGGAAGGCACTTACCACAGCACCTACTAAATTTACACACATGGAAGGGCTTCTAAGAGTCCATTGAATTGAATTGAAGTTATGGTCTCACCATAGAATTAACTACAAGGAGGTAAAGGAATCTTAAGAAATCACTTACAGCGTCTTATAGTCAGGCAGTAGTGCAACTACAACAGTTGGGGAAATTGGTAAGTTACTTTATCCTTAAAATTATAACATGATATACATATTATCTCAACTAAAAATAACTCTTTTAACAGTTATTTTAACCCATCTTACCATTTAAAAATATGTGCTCCATCAGTAACAAACTATATAAATGATCCTTAAAAGTATAGTCTTTTGTGCTCTGTCAAGAAACTGTGATGATCCTCTAATAACTTAATGGTTATTAAATGAAATTGATTTTATCACTGTGTGGATATAGACGAAGTGAGAGAAAGGAGAGTATATATAAGGAAAAATCTATTTATTGGCACATTCTCTATGTGACTATTGTATCAAATTGACAGGTTAAATTACTCTGAAGTAAAATACATATGCAATATACACATACAGTATGCATCCACCTGCATTTATATACATAATCATACAGATCTTTCAAGTCACTTTGATTGTGAGGACAACATTTCAGAATAACTGGAAGGGAAAACTTCTTATTGCCTGAGAGTGACTTCGATGTGATGATTTTGTGGACAGATGATTTGGGGTACACTGATTAGCACATAGTTGATTTCAAAGGTAAAATGCTAACCAAAAAGAAAAAAAACCAAAGCCCAAACAACCCTAATTTTTGGCTCAAACTAGCAGGGCTGTTTAGCTTTAGATAGCTTGTGGCAAGGGAAGGAACTTGAGGTTTGACAAGTTCCCAGGAACTCTGAAAGCTGGATTACCCCAAATGAAAGAGTTGAACTAGAGTGGAATACAAAACTTTATTTCTCTTCTGGTTTGGACCTCAGTCTTTTTTCTTGTTCTTGATCTCTGATCTTTGGGCTGCTTTCCATCATCTCCAGGCTCTGTAGCTCTTGCCAGTCTGGATCTTGGTCACAGACTGGAGTCAATAAAGAAAATGTCTGAACCTGAGAACATCCAAAGTCAAAATGTAATAAATCACTGCCACCGAAGAGGAAAGAAATTATATTTTCCCTTTCTTAACCATTACTGAAAACTTTATGTTGTCTGCCCATCACACTGAACTATGAGAGCATGACTTAGAGTTAGGCCTTTTGGCCTGTCCTACAGTCATTTTTCCATGGTGGTGGTCAAAGTATTTCAGCCTTTAGTTCACTTTGCTCACCCAGGGTCTGGGGTCTCTAACTGCTTATAGCAAGAATTTTGTGTGGCATTTGGCCAATACAATTATAAATGTGATGCTTTTGTTTGGAATAAGAAACCTGCCACGCCTTCCCTCATTTCCCCCCATATCTTCAAGAAAAATATACGTCAGATTATCATGCATACAACAACCATGTGAAACTGTAATGACTATTCCCTTAGTCTGATTGCCCTGTTTTAGAGCAAATGGAGAAAAAAAGATGGACTTTTAATGCTAGTGAAACTGTCTGTTTTTTGATTGCCTAAAAGACTTAAGTATTAGCCCCAGAATCTTTGATAGAAAAGAAACTTGGAACTTCCTTGTTGTTATCTATTGTGTGTCAGAATTTATGTAGTGGCTAAAATGTCACCATTTTTCTTGGAACAAAATTCTTCTGGCATCGTTTGGTTTCTTTATTTTAACTGATGATTTTCATTTCTTATTTTGTATTCAACTACTTCTGACAATATTTCTTATCTAGCAGATAAGAACTTTGTGGGAAATTATTTGGTTTATGGAACTTTTTCTTATATGATATATTCAGTTTATTTAGAGGTAGTGGAATGTAGAAGAGGATGGAAGTTTGGCTTATTTTCACTAATCATTGCCTTGGCATTTTGTAATATTACTGGCTTGCTTTCTTCAAAGGCATTGCTGGCCTCCTTTCACAAAGGCAGTTAAGTCTGACTCCAGACTTAAAGAAATCTCAGTGACTTCATGACTCATTCTACTTCCTTCTTGATTCTTTTGCTGTTATGTTGATGTAACACACACTAACATAGGACAAGAATTTTATTACTGGTGTTATAAGTTTAACCTATGTTAACTCCATAATTTATTCCCTAGTGATGCAACATCTCTCCACTTTGGATATTTTCATTCTCCATCTTCATTTTGATTTGGTATTAGGTAAAAATTTTAAACACTTTTCAAAGTCAACTTCTGAAGCAGAAAACATACATTTTATATTTGGTACTAAATCATATCCTTGCTTTATGTATTTTTGTTTGGATTTTTTGGAAGTTGGGTGGCTGGGGATGAGAGGAACCTGTTAAATTTAAAGTATCATGGGCTTGAAGACAACTAATTATGGTATTTATTATAGCATTCAACTGAGTAATTTGTTTACAGTCAACCAATTTCCAAACTAATTTGCATGTGTTGACAGTGCTATTTTTTGTGTGGTGTTTCCATTGTGTGTCTTTTTATGAAAAAAACTACAACCAAGGGAGTATGATGAATAAGTTCTTGTAAAAACCATTCTTCAAAAAATCTAAGAACTATTCACTTGTGACACAAAAGAACTGGATAATAAGTACAAAATAGAAAAGAAGATCTGGGTCTAATATGTAGGCATAGATAATGGCTACAATATAGAACAGAGGTCAAGTAAACTTTTTCTTTAGCCATTGTGGGTCAAGAGGTAAAATCGAGGCTATTATATAGTATTTATATATAATAAAAGAGAAAACAACTTTTCAAACACTTTTATGATAAAATTTTAAAATGATTATAATAATTGAGTACATTTTTTTCTGCAAAATAAATATACTGTAGTGGGTTGGATTGTGTCCACCAAAAAATATAAGCTCAAGTCCTAACCTCAGGAACCTATGTTTGGAAATATGGTCTTTACAGATACAATTAAGGATCTCAAGATGACATCATCTGGATTTAGTGTGGGCCTTAGATCCAATAGCTTGTTTCCTTATCAGAGAAGGGATGTTGATATTCAGACCTAGGGAAGACAGAGGTAGAGATTGGAGCTATGCTGCCACAGGCCAAGGAATGGTAGGAGCCACCAGAAGCTGAAAGAAGCAAGGAAAGATTCTCTCCTGGAAAGTTTGGAGAGAATGTGCCCCTGCATGCACCTTGATTTTGGACTTCTGGCCTACATAAAAGAGCATACATTTCTGTTATTTTAAGTCACCCAGTTTGTAATACCTTTTTATGGCAGCCTCAGGAAACTGCACAGAATTAATTATTTAGGGTAGGATAACATTTAACAGAATTGGGGCTCAAAGTTAGCATTTCCTATCATCAAATCACTCACAAATGCTCATCTGTAAAAAACATTCTTCACTGGCAGTCCTTACAAAAATAGGCAGCAAGCCAGATTTAGCCCATGGACCTTAATTTACCTGTTATAGAAAATCATTTGTGTAATTCACTAATTGTTTATAGTCTTTGTCCAAATATAAATCTAATCTCAGCTTTAAACCCTATTTTTCACAAATGCTTTTTTTCTCTTATGAAAGTAAAACAAAATTTGTAAATTAAAGAGCGATGTTTGGGAAAAAAAAATCTGCAACATTCAGGGAACAGTTTAGGAATGGATGGATATATTTTGGAAAGGAGGAACCTGGGCTGCCAGGTAGAAAATGAATTTCCAGGGATTGGAATGTGAGAGGGAAGGTACCGTAAAGGGCTGTAAAGGAAGGTACTGTAAAGGAACTGTTGCTTGAAGTTAGATCTGACCACACTCCAGTCAACTGTGGCCCAGAAGTTTGCTGTGTTGGCCAACTTCCAACTTTACTTTCACATAGTTTTCCTCCTTTCCCCTCAACTTTGGAAGTTTCTGCTTGACTTCTCAGGGAATATTTATTACCAAGGAACACCTGAGCTGAAATAGCTGCAGAAAAGTCTTTCTTCCCAGTGAATGTGGAGACTACCAGTAATTTATAGGAGTTCACCTGGTGCCTATTCCCACTGTGCTGAGACTCTCCTATCCTGAACCTTAACATTGTTCCCTTTATCCTCAAATTACTCTAATAACAGATGTTGATTGTTTCTGAATAGCACAAGGAGCTAGTTTTCAGGTGGTTTGTAAAATTCACTAACTTTGTTTTGGATATTCTTTAATTCGTTATTGCACAATCCTCCCTCCCCCTTTTTAGGGATCTATCGATACATGCTTAAGCTATTTATCAATTATTTCCAATAAGGTGAGGTTGTTGGGGCAATTTCAGAACCCAAAACAGGTCATGATGGCCATATATTTGGAACAGGGAGACAGCTTCTGGGAAACAGAAATGTAAAAAAGGCTAGAGGTTATTCTAGAGGAAACTATTAGTTAATCTTAAGTTGAATTCCAGATAACCAAAAAGTTCGGAAAAATAAAATGTTAGGGGCAGAATGTCAGAGAGAATAATTTTTCAGCTGAGACAAAATGCAAAAGTAGATTTGGAAGACCTGTTATGATACAGCTTTGATCATGGGATAGTGGCAGCAGTTAAAATTAAATCCCTAGGGTAGGGCTCCTGGATTTGCTCTCTTAAGAACTAAAAGGGAGTGGAAAAAATGTAGGAATGGATGTTAGAGGAGACCAGGTGATAGGCCAATAAATAAGGCTGAATTACTGGCTCACTGTGCAGTGGAGTGGGGGTGGTCAAGAGCCCTCCATCGATGTGGGCTAGAAGACAGGTTCTACTACTCTCTGGTAAGGAACTCCTATGTGCCTCAAGTTTTAAATGTATTATCTTATTCATGGACTCTATCTATCTATCTATCTATTATCTATTTATCTATCATCTATCCCTCCATCTATAAAAGTCCATTATCCAGGTAGACTTGTGTAGTCAATAAGAATGTACAAAAAAATCAAATAAAGCTGAGACTACTTCAGTAGACTCAATAATAATTGAGAGGACACAATTTGAAGATATCACTTACATCTGGTGTTCATGACTTCACGTTCTGTAAATCAAATACCAGAACAAAGGTATGGTGCATCCTTATCCACTGTCTGAACCCTTTATATCAGCCTTGCCTCTATATCTTCTTTCTCCTCTGTGATCAGTGGCAATTAATGCAGGAGAAAAATCTGCACATTGGGGATATGGCTGAGGAAAATGGTTGAACATCAGAATAAAGCCATGGCCATATCTAGAGACATTGTCAGTTGTGATTAATGGCCTCCAGTGCTTCTCTGTCATTTATTAAAGGCTTTCAAACTATTTTTGGATTAACATAAAAATAAATTGAATTTAGATACCCTGTTCATTTTTTATTTCAGAGTCAGGAATTCAGGGTAAGGGAGATTAACTTTTCTAAGCCACTAGAAGTACAGCAAATTATAAGCAAAACTGCATTAAAATATTTTAAATTGTTTTTTCAAAATATTACACTTTATGGGCCAATTAAATATTCTTAAGTGATTACAAGTGACATTAATTCTAGAGAACTACTTGCTAACTTGTCAAATAATTTAAAATATGAACATGTATAAGGTCTAATATCTTTATTTTTCAGATGAGGCCACTGAGGACAAAGAATTTAAATGATTTCCCAGGTGTGATTTTGGCCACTAGAAAAGCAGAACTAGAACTCAGGGAGTCTTGGCTTCCAATCCTGTACTTTGTTCTACAACTACTGGTGGATTTAGACACAGGCAGTGAGGTTCCAGATCCCATGCCTTGAAACTCCACCTTCTACTGCTGCTTTGAATCCAGCCTGGCTCACTCCAATCTCAGTGCTTCTTTCATTTCACTATAGACTACTTTCCTTTCAATTGTGTAGTATAGTAGACTTTCAGCTTGTCTGTAGAAAAACATCAACAAATAAAACACAAATGCAAACTGCCAATAAACTGAATCTGCCATCCCAAATAGACACAGCTACTTAAAAGGTTCAAGATATGGAACAAAAATCCCATATTTGCAAGGCAATTCAAATAAGATTTGAAATTAAATTGTTGGATGGTCTAATGAGCCGTTATACCAGTGCACGAAGGAGTTTCAAAAGTGCATTGCACATGTCATTACAACAAATGACTGGCTCGGATGCTGAACAAATTCACTGGCTTCAATAAATTGTAACATTTCTCAACTCTTACCTGCACTGGACACACATTACACCAGTATTTATGGAAGAAATGTGATTGGCATCGAAAAATAAGAATTATTTTTAAGTTGAGTAGTTACTTTTCCTTTCACACAGAATACAGATTAATGTTTCATTAAGTACGTATGGAGAAATCTTGCAATGATACTTTAAAAGGCCCAAGAGACATAGGATAACTTGCCTCTACTCTATCATCAAATGAAAATGAACTGCTAGTTTGGGGACCAAGAAAAATAGACCAAGAGAGTTGAATTTTTCACTTTTGAAGGTTTCCAGTTGAAATGTTTTGCAAGCTCATTTGCAGCTGGGTTGCAGCAAGCTCCATCCACATCTGTCTAATGAAACTCATGATGAAAATCTCAGTTGGAAGTTCAGGGAATCAGAGCCATTCATCAAACCTCATCATAATTATTTAATAAGCAGCATTAAATGTTCAGTCAAGTCTTTAACTCATCAGTTCAGTTATCACAGTTTAGTGCATACAAACATCATTTACAAGGTTTCCTGTTGAATGACAGAGAATACAAATAAACCTCATAAATTTAACTAACCCTCAAAATAATCTTCCCTTGCCTGCCTGCCCTCTGCCTCACCTTTCCTGTGCTTAAAGGGGGACTCCCTCACCAGAAATGTGGGCAGGAGGGGGAGCTCATTTAGCTGGTGTCAATTTCTGTTATGTGTGTGTGTACTTTTTTTTTTTTTTGCGGTACGCAGAGCTCTCACTGTTGTGGCCTCTCCGGTTGCGGAGCACAGGCTCTGGACGCGCAGGCCCAGCGGCCACGGCTCACAGGCCCAGCCGCTCTGCGGCATGTGGGATCTTCCCGGACCGGGGCACGAACCCGTGTCCCCTGCATCAGCAGGCGGACTCCCAACCACTGCGCCACCAGGGAAGCCCCTGTGTGTGCACTTTTGAGCCAGCAAAGATTCACATTTTTCCAATGCTTCAGGTGGCTTGTTCCTCTCAGTCTGGCTGGCTGGTACCTGTGTGCCGATCTCAAAGAGAGGAAATAATTTTTGTGAACACCTGGATCTTCCTTCTTTTGCCCATGATAATCAGCACATATAACCTAAAGGATAGAATCATCTTCAGAGGCAGCACATGAGAGGGAAGAAAAGGAAATTGTAAAGGGGAGGTGTGGAGGAAAAGTGAGAAGCCGTTTTTAATGTAGAATTTCCCAACTGAGCTCTCAGGACACACTGATGTGCTGTGCTCTTATATGTTGAGAGGCGTGTCACAGGTAATTTGCTACTACTAATAGGGTACATATTTTGTAATTTACTCTTAAAATAGAGTGGATTCAGGATTATTCCTACTATAACATCATTCACTCACATGGATTCTGTTATGCTTTCTTAGGAGAGGAGAAAAGTTTTGATCACGTTAGTAGAAGGATTTTCATAAAACTTTGTCTCTTTATCTAGGCTGTAGCCCTTGAGATGTTAGGGACAGATATCTTATTCCAGTGTGCGTGCGTGCGTGCGTGCGTGTGTGTGTGTGTGTGTGTAGATGAGAATTTGTTGCCTTGGGAGACTTATAAAGAAGAAGTTAGATGCTCAAAGCTTTGCTTGGGTTCCTCACTCCTGTGGTTCCAGTAGAGTAACTGCAGTATGTTTTGACTGTCATTTAGACTGTCAGAGATGCAAGCTTCCACAGCTTTCTCTGGCAGTGGAATAAACAATGATTGAGGAGTCATGAGATCTATATTTTCACTGTACGTTTGGTATTTACTAGCTGTGTACCCATCTGCAAGTCTTGATTTTCTTAATTATAATCGAGATGCCAAATTTCTGTTAAATTTTTATTAAATAAGTTCTTAAATAAGAAATTGATTTTTAAAAATGCTGTTCAAATCTTAGTGAGAGAATATATCTATATATTGTATATATAGATGCATCTATATATTCTAGATATATAGATCTACATATTCCAGATATAAATATAGATATCTATATTCTAGATACAGATAGATATATAGAATATATATGTGTAATATATTCATGCTTGAGGTAGAAACTAGAAACTTAAGGATTTATAAACTTAAGAAGTTCTAATAAAAAGGAAGTATCAAATACTTTAAAACTACACCTATTATGATTATCAGCTCTTGGGGAGGTGTTCCACACAACTGATGCCAATTGAATATTCATGACCTCTCCTTGAATGATCATAGTGCATTGAAATAAAATATTAATGTCTTGCATGTAATAGTGAAACTGAAGGATATGTTGTATTGAAAATATATTCTTAGAATTGCTATTCAAAACATTTCAAAGACTTATCAAGCATGTCATATGTTCCTTTGCTTTCTGTGCACTGGTCTCCCTGAGTCTCACTGGATTTCCTTTAACTGCTCCCTAGAACAGGATCTCTCTACTCATAGGGTCTTTTAAATATGCTGTCCTTCCATCTAATCTGTACTTCCTTTCTAATCCCTTCCAACACACACATCTGGTAAACTTGCAGTTATGTTTCAGATCTCATACCCACTGATCTCCCTGAATAAGTCAGATGTACCCCAACCCCCACTGTTTTCTGATGTTACCAACACTATGTTTTCTCCTCTCTTGCATTTATCACAATAGTAAACTTAGACTTGTTTTACTTCAACCATTGATTTTCTCCCCCAGTAGTCTATTATAATTGCTACAATGTCAGAGAGTAAGTCTGCTTTGCTCCTTGCTGTTTTCTCAAAGCCTTACTCAGTACTTAGTATGTTATAGGAGATCAGTGAATGTTGGTGGAAAGGATGGCTTGCTCTTGATCCTCCAGTGGCTCAGCTGAGGTCGTCCAACAGTGCAATGCTTAAGGAGATACTCATCATCCAGTTCATTAAGTTCATGTATATCTATTTTGTCTCTGTTTTATGCCAGACCATGGGATATAGTCATTTAGTTAGAGACAGGTCATTGTGGTGAAATTGAGATGAGTAGAATTTAAATCAGCAGAGACAAAAATCAGAGGGCATTCTACGTAGAAGAGGAACATATCAGAGAGGAGAGTTTTAAAGTATAGTCCTGTGATAATGCTTCAATCACTTTAACAATTCAATTCAAGAGAAGTGATGGAAGTAAGATATATGTAAGAATGTATGTTGAGATGTATGTAAGAATCATATTGTGAACAGTATTCTATACAAATCTAAGGTGGTTGGCTGTAATCCTGTAGGCAGTTGACAGCTGTTGGAATTTTGGTCTCAGAAGTTTTCATAACTGTATTTGTTATCTTTCTATCCATACTCTCACAAACTTGTTATGTGATCTCGTATTTAATCCTCATACCATACCCTTTGGGTCTTATAGCTGAGGAATCTGAAATTTAAGGAAGTGAACTAAGTTGATCTAGGTCCCTGTGTAGTAAAGAGTAAAGCTAGAAGTTGAACCCATGTACTCTGCCTCCAGAGCCTATGCCCTTACTTTGAACAAGGAATTAGTAGAAATAATTTCTACAGGAGGACCTGAGGTCTCATCACTTTACACCGCAGAGCAGATTATGGCCTCTATACACCATCTGGTCACAGATCATAACAGACTTCTGCTTTTGGAAGAATTGTAAATTTAGTTTAATAAATATCAATCTAAAAAGAATATGGTTAACATAAGTTTGTGAAAATAATTTTTTTTACTTAATCCTTGATTATATTTATTAAAAATTTTTAAACTTAATTTTTATTTTATATTGAAGTAGAGTTGATTTACAATGTTGTTGTAATTTCACATGTAAAGAAAAACAATTCAGTTACACATATACATATATCCATTCTTTTTCAGATTCTTTTCCCATACAAGTTTTTAGAGAATATTGAGTAGTTCCCTGTGCTATACAGTAGGTCCTTGTTGATTATCTGTTTTATATATAGTAGTGTGTGTATGTTAATCCCAAAGTTCTAATTTATCCCCTTGCAAACTTTCCCCTTTGGTAACCATAATTTGGGTTTTGAAGTCAGTGAGTCTGTTTCTGTTTTGTAAATAAGTTCACTTGTATCATTTTTTTAGATTTCACATATAAATGATATCACATATTTGTCTTTCTCTGTCTTACTTCACTTAGTATGATAATCTCTAGGTCCATCCATGTTGCTGCAAATGGCATTATTTCATTTTTTTAATGGCTGGGTAATATTCCACTGTATATATTACCATATCTTCTTTATCCATTCATCTGTTGATGGACATTTAGGTTGCTTCCATGTCTTGGCTATTGTAAATAGTGCTGCAATGAACATTGGGTGCATGTGTCTTTTCAAATTATGGTTTTCTCCATATATATGCCTAACTAACTATTTTTAGTTTTTTAAGGAAACTCCATACAGTCCTTCAAAATGGTTTACAATTCTACCAACAGTGTTGGAAGATTCTCTTTTCTCCACATGCCCTCCAGCATTTATTGTTTGTAGACTTGTTGATGATGGCCATTCTGACAGGTGTGAAGTGACACCTCATTGTAGTTTTGATTTACATCTTTCTAATAATTAGCGATATTGAGCATCTTTTCATGTGCTTCTTGGCTATCTGTATGTCTTCTTTGGAGAAATGTCTATTTAGATCTTCTGTCCATTTTTTATTTTTAACATCTTTATTGGAGCTTTACAATGGTGTGTCAGTTTCTGCTTTACAACAAAGTGAATCAGTTATACATATACATATGTTCCCATATCTCTTCCCTCTTGCATCTCCCTCCCTCACACACTCCCTATCCCACCCCTCTAGGTGGTCACAAACCACCTAGCTGATCTCCCTGTGCCATGCGGCTGCTTCCCACTAGCTATAAACCCTACGTTTGGTAGTGTATATATGTCCATGCCACTCTCTCACTTCGTCACAGCTTACCCTTCCCCCTCCCCGTATCCTCAAGTACACACTCTAGTAGGTCTGTGTCTTTATTCCCATCCTACCAGTAGGCTCTTCATGACATTTTTTCCCCTTAGATTCCATATATATGTGTTAGCATACAGTATTTGTTTTTCTTCTTCTGACTTACTTCACTCTGTATGACAGACTCTAGGTCCATCCACCTCACTACAAATAACTTAATTTCATCTCTTTTTATGGCTGAGTAATTATCCATTGTATATATGTCCCACATCTTCTTTATCCATTCATTTATTGATGGACACTTAGGTTGCTTCCATGTCCTGTCTATTGTAAATAGAGCTGCAATGAACATTTTGGTACATGACTCTTTTTGAATTATGGTTTTCTCAGGATATATGCCCAGTAGTGGGATTGCTGGGTCATATGGTAGTTCTATTTGTAGATTTTTAAGGAACCTCCATACTGTGCTACATAGTGGCTGTATCAATTTACATTCCCACTAATAGTGCAAGAGTGTTCTCTTTTCTCCACACACTCTCCAGCATTTATTGTTTGTAGATTTTTTGATGATGGCCATTCTGACCAGTGTGAGATGATATCTCATTGTAGTTTTGATTTGCATTTCTCTAATGATTAATGATGTTGAGCATTCTTTCATGTGTTTGTTGGCAATCTGTATATCTTCCTGGGAGAAATGTCTATTTAGGTCTTCTGCCCATTTTTGGATTGGGTTGTTTGTTTTTCTGTTATTGAGCTGAATGAGCTCCTTGTAAATTTTGGAGATTAAGCCTTTGTCAGTTGCTTCATTTTCAAATATTTTCTCCCATTCTGAGTGTTGTCTTTTGATCTTGTTTATGGTTTCCTTTGCAGTACAAAAGCTTTTAAATTTCATTAGTACCCATTTGTTTATTTTTGTTTTTATTTCCATTTCTCTAGGAGGTGGGTCAAAAAGGATCTTGTTGTGATTTATGTCATAGAGTGTTCTGCCTATGTTTTCCTCTAAGAGTTTGATAGTGTCTGGAATTACATTTAGGTTTTAATCCATTTTGAGTTTATTTTTGTGTACGGTGTTAGGGCGTGTTCTAATTTCATACTTTTACATGTACCTTTCCAGTTTTCCCAGCACCACTTATTGAAGAGGCTGTCTTTTCTCCACTGTATATTCTTGCCTCCTTTATCAAAGATAAGGTGACCATATGTACATGGGTTTACCTCTGGGCTTTCCCTCCTGTTCCATTGCTCTATATTTCTGTTTTTGTGCCAGTACTATACTGTCTTGATTACTGTAGCTTTGTAGGATAGTATGAAGTCAGGGAGAATGATTCCTCCTGTTCCATTTTTCGTTCTCAAGATTTCTTTGCATATTCTGGGTCTTTTGTGTTTCCATACAAATTGTGAAATTTTTTGTTTTAGTTCAGTAAAAAATTCCAGTGGTAGTTTGGTAGGGATTGCATTGAATGTCTAGATTGCTTTGGGTAGTAGAGTCATTTTCACAATGTTGATTCTTCCAATCCAAGAACATGGTATATCTCTCCATCTATGCGTATCATCTTTAATTTCTTTCATCAGTGTCTTAAAATTTTCTGCATACAGGTCTTTTGTCTCCTTAGGTAGGTTTATTCCTAGATATTTTATTCTTTTTGTTGCAATGGTAAATGGGAGTGTTTTCTTGATTTCACTTTCAGATTTTCTCATCATTAGTGTGTAAGAATGCAAGAGATTTCTCTGCATTAATTTTGTATCATGCTACTTTACCAAATTCATTGATTAACTCTAGTAGTTGTCTGGTAGCATCTTTAGGATTCCTTATGTATAGTAACATTTCATCTGCAAACAGTGACAGCTTTACTGCTTCTTTTCCGATTTGGATTCCTTTTATTTATTTTTCTTCTCTGAATGCTGTGGCTAGAACTTCCAAATCTATGTTGAATAAGAATGGTGAGAGTGGGCAGCCTTGTCTTGTCCCTGATCTTAGTGGAAATGATTTCAGTTTTTCACCATTGAGGACAATATTGGCTGTGGGTTTGTAATATATGGCCTTTATTATGTTGAGGAAAGTTCTCTGTATGCCTATTTTCTGCAGGGTTTTTATCATAAATAGGTGTTGAATTTTGTCGAAAGCTTTGTCTGAATCTATTGAGATGATCATATGTTTTTTCTCCTTCAATTTGTTAATATGATGTATCATGTTGATTGATTTGCAGGTATTGAAGAATCCTTGCATTCCTGGAGTAAACCCCACTTGATCATGGTGTATGATCCTTTTAATGTGCTGTTGGATTCTGTTTGCTAGCATTTTGTTGAGGATTTTTGCATCTATGTTCATCAGTGATATTGGCCTGTAGTTTTCTTTCTTTGTGACATCTTTGTCTGGTTTTGGTATCAGGGTGATGGTGGCCTCATCGAATAAGTTTGGGAGTGTTCCTTCCTCTGCTATATTTTGGAAGAATTTGAAAAGGATAGGTGTTAGCTCTTCTCTATATGTTTGATAGAATTCGCCTATGAAGCCATCTGGTCCTGGGCTTTTGTTTGTTGGAAGATTTTAATCAGTTTCAATTTCAGTGTTTGTGATTGGTCTGTTCATATTTTCTATTTCTTCCTGGTTCAGTCTCAGCAGGTTGTGCATTTCTAAGAATTTGCTCATTTCTTCCCGGTTGTCTGTTTTATTGGCATAGAGTTGCTTGTGATAATCTCTCATGATCTTTTGTATTTCTTAATTATCAGTTGTTACTTCTTTTTCATTTGTAATTCTATTGGTTTGAGTCTTCTACCTTGTTTTCATGATGAGACTGGCTAATGGTTTATCAATTTTGTTTATCTTCTCAAAGAACCAGCTTTTAGTTTTATTGATCTTTGCTATAGTTTCCTCCATTTCTTTCTCATTTATTTCTGATCTGATCTTTATGATTGCATTCCTTTTGCTAAATTTGTTTTTTTTTTTTGTTGTTGTTGTTCTTGTCTCTAATTGTTTTAGGTGCAAGGTTAGGTTGTTTATTTGAAATGTTTCCTATTTCTTAAGGTAGGATTGTATTGCTGTAAACTTCCCCCTTAGAACTGCTTTTGCTGGATCCCATAGATTTTGGGTCATCATATCTCCACTGTCATTTGTTTCTAGGTATTTTTTTGATTTCCTCTTTAATTTCTTCAGTGATCACTTTGTTATTAAGTAGTGTATTGTTTAGCATCCATGTGTTTGTATTTTTTACAGATCTTTTCCTGAAATTGATATGTAGTCTCATAGTGTTGTGTTCGGAAAAGATACGTGATAAGATTTCAATTTTCATAAATTTACCAAGGCTAATTTGTGGCCCAAGATATGATCTATCCTGGGGGATGTTCCTTGAGCACTTGAGAAAAATGTGTGTTCTGTTATTTTGGGATGGAATGTCCTATTAATATCAATTAAGTCCATCTTATTTAATGTGTCATTTAAAGCTTGTGTTTCCTTATTTATTTTCATTTTGGATGATCTGTCCATTGGTGAAAGTGGAGTGTGGAAGATCCCTATTATGATTGTGTTACTGTTAATTTCCCCTTTTATAGCTGTTAGTATTTGCCTTATGTATTGAGGTGCTCCTATGTTGGGTGCATAAATATTTACAATTGTTTTATCTTCTTCTTGGGTCGATCCCTTGATCATTATGTAGTGTCCTTCTTTGTGTCTTGTAATAGTCTTTATTTTAAAGTCAATTTTGTCTGATATGAGAATTGCTACTCCAGGTTTCTTCTGATTTCCATTTACACAGAATATCTTTTTCCATCCCCTCACTTTCAGTCTGTATGTGTCCCTAGGTCTGAAGTGGGTCTCTTGTATACAGCATATATACAGGTCTTGTTTTTGTATCCATTCAGCCAGTCTGTGTCTTTTGGTGGGAGCATTTAGTCCATTTACATTTAAGGTAATTATCAATATGTATGTTCCTATTCCCATTTTCTTAATTGTTTTTGGTTTGTTTGTGTAGGTCTTTTCCTTCTCTTGTGTTCCTTGCCTAGAGAAGTTCCTTTAGCATTTGTTGTAAAGCTGGTTTGGTGGTGCTGAACTCCCTCATCTTTTGCTTGTCTGTAAAGGTTTTAATTTCTCCATCAAATCTGAATGAGATCCTTGCTGGGTAGAGTAATCTTGGTTGTAGGTTTTTCTCCTTCATCACTTTAAATATGTCCTGCCAGTCCCTTCTGCCTTGCAGAGTTTCTGCTGAGAGATCAGCTGTTAACCTTATGGGGATTCCCTTGTGTGTTATTTTTTGTTTTTCCTTTGCTGCTTTTAATATGTTTTCTTTTAGTTAATTTTTGATAGTTTGATTAATATGTGTCTTGGCTTACTTCTCCTTGGATTTATCCTGTATGGCACTCTCTGTGCTTCCTGGACTTGATTCACTATTTCATTTCCCATATTAGGGAAGTTTTCAAGTATAATCTCTTGAAATCTTTCGTCAGTCCCTTTCTTTTTCTCTTCTTCTTCTGGGATCCCTATAATTCGAATGTTGGTGCATTTAATGTTGTCCCAGAAGTCTCTGAGACTGTCCTCAGTTCTTTTCATTCTTTTTTCTTTATTCTGCTCTGCAGTAGTTATTTCCACTATTTTATCTTCCAGGTCACTTATCCGTTCTTCTGCCTCAGTTATTCTGCTATTGATCCCTTCTAGAGTATATCTAATTTTATTTATTGTGTTGTTCATCATTGCTTGTTTCCTCTTTAGTTTTTCTAGGTCCTTGTTAAATGTTTCTTGCATTTTCTTCATTCTATTTCCAAGGTTTTGGATCATCTTTACTATCATTATTCTGAATTCTTTTTCAGGTAGACTGCCTATTTCCTCTTCATTTGTTAGGTCTGGTGTGTTTTTATCTTGCTCCTTCATCTGCTGTGTTTTTCTGTCTTTTCATTTTGCTTATCTTACTGTGTTTGAGGTCTCCTTTTCGCAGGCTGTATGTTCATAGTTCCTGTTGATTTTGGTGTCTGTACCCAGTGGCTAAGGTTGGTTCAGTGGATTGTGTAGGTTTCCTGGTGGAAGGGACTAGTGCCTGTGTTCTGGTGGATGAGGCTGGATCTTGTCTTTCTGGTACGCAGGTCCATGTCTCGTGGTGTGTTTTGGGGTGTCTGTGGACTTATTATCATTTTAGGCAGCCACTCTGCTAATGGATGGGGCTGTGTTCCTGTCTTGCTAGTTGTTTGGCATAGGGTGTCCAGCACTGTAGCATGCTGGTTGTTGAGTGAAGCTGGGTCTTGGTGTTGAGGTGGAGATCTCTGGGAGATTTTCGCCATTTGATATTATGTTGCGCTGGGAGATCTCTTGTGGACCAGTGTCCTGAAGTTGGCTCTCCCACCTCAGAGGCACAGCACTGACTCCTGGCTGGAGCACCAGGAGCCTTTCAACCACATGCCTCAGAATAAAAGGGAGAAAAAATAGAAAGAAAGAAAGGAAGAAGGAAAGAAAGAAAGAAAGAAAGAAAGAAAGAAAGAAAGAGGATAAAATATAGTAGGATTAAATAAAGTAAATTTATTAAAATAAAAAATAATTGTTAAGAAAAAAAAGTTTTTAAGTTAAAAAAACAAAACAAAACAAAACAAAAAACCCCGGATGTTCAGAACCCTAGGGCAAATGGTGAAAACAAAGCTATACAGACAAAATATCACACAGAAGCCTACACATACACTCTCACAAAAAGAGGAAAAGGGGAAAAATAATATATCTTGCTCCCAATGTCCACCTCCTCAATTTGGGATGGTTCGTTGTCTATTCATATATTCCACAGATGCAGGGTACATCAAGTTGATTGTGGAGCTTTAATCCACTGCTTCTGAGGCTGCTAGCAGAAATTCCCTTTCTCTTTTTGTTTGCACAGTTCCCGGTGTTCACCTTTGGATTTGGACCCACCTCCTAGTGTAGGTTGTCTGAGGGCATCTGTTCTTCACTCAGACAGGACGGGATTCAAGGAGCAGCTGATTCGGGGGCTCTGGCTCTCTCAGGCCAGGGGAGGGAGCAGTACTCAATGCAGTGAGCCTGTGGCGGCAGAGGCCAGCGTGACGTTGTACCAGCCTGAGGCACACCTTGCGTTCTCCTGGAGAAGTTGTCCCTGGATCACAGGACCCTGGCAGTGGCGGGCTGCATAGGTTCCCAGGAGGGGAGGTGTGGATATTGACCTGTGCTTGCACACAGGCTTCTTGGTGGCTGTAGTAGCAGACTTAGGGTCTCATGCCCGTCTCTGGGGTCCACACTGATAGCCACAGCTTGCCCCTTTCTCTGGAGTTCCTTTAATCAGTGCTCTTAATCCCCTCTCCTCACGCACCGGGAAACAAAGAGGCAAGAAAAAGTCTCTTGTCTCTTCGGCAGCTCCAGACTTCTCCCAAACTCCCTCCCAGCTAGCCGTTGTGCACTAACCCCTTCAGGCTGTGTTCACGCCACCAACCCCAGTCCTCTCCCTAGGATCCGACCTCCGAAGCCAGAACCTCAGCTCCCAGCCCCCGCCTGCCCCAGCAGGTGAGCAGACAAGCCTCTAGGGCTGGTGAGTACTGGTCAGCACTGATCCTCTGTGTGGATGTCTCTCCTCTTTGCCCTCCGCACCCCTGAGGCTGCACTCTCCTTCATGTCTCTGAAGCTTCCCCCACTGCCACCCTCAGTCTCTGCACGTGAAAGGGCTTCTAGTGTGTGGAAACCTTTCCTCCTTCACGGCTCCCTCCCACTGGTGCAGGTCCCATCCCTATTCTTTTGTCTCTGTTTTTTCTTTTTTCTTTTGCCCTACCCAGGTATGTGGGGAGTTTCTTGCCTTTTGGGAAGTCTGAGGTCTTCTGCCAGCAATCAGTGGGTGTTGTATAGGAGCAGTTCCACGTGTAGATGTATTTCTGATGTATCTGTAGGGAGGAAGGTGATATCTGTGTCTTACTCTTCCACCATCTTCTCCATAATCCTGTCCATTTTTTTGATTGGGTTGTTTTTTTTTTTTTGATATTGAGCTGCATGAGCTTTTTCATATTTTGGAGATAAATCACTTCTTAGTTACTTTGTTAGCAAATATTTTCTCCCATTCTGTGGTTTTTCTTTTCATTTTGTTTCTGGTTTCCTTTGCTCTGCAAAAGCTTTTAAGTTTAATTAGGTCCAATTTGTTTATTTTTGTGTTTATTTTTATTACTCTAAGAGGTGGATCCAAAAAGATATTGCTGTTATTTTTGTCAAAGGATGTCCCACTTATGTTTTCGTATAAGAGTTTTATAGTGTGTGGCCTTACATGTAGGTCTTTAATCCATTTTGTGTTTATGTTTGTGTATGGTGTTAGGAAGTGTTCTAATTTCATTCTTTTACATGTAGCTGTCCAGTTGCCCAGCACCACTTATTGAAGAGGCTGTCTTTTCTCCATTGTATATTCTTGCTTCCTTTACCAAAGATAAGGTGACCAAATGTGTGTGGATTTATCTCTGGGCTTTCTCTCCTGTTCCATTGATCTCTATTTCTGTTTTTGTGCCTGTGCCATACTGTCTTGATTACTGTAGTTTTGTAGTATAGTCTGAAGTCAGGAAGCCTGATTCCTCCAGCTCCAGTTTTGTTTCTGAAGATTGCTTTGACTATTTGGGGTCTTTTGTGTTTCCATAAAAATTGTGCAATTTTTTGTTCTAGTTCTGTGAAAAATGTCATTGGTAGTTTGATGGGGATTGCATTAAAACTGTAGATTACATTGGGTAGTATAGTCATTTTCATAATGTTGATTGTTCCAATCCAAGTACATGGTATATCTCTCCAACTCTTAGTATCATTTTAATTTCTTTCATCAGTGTCTTATAGTTTTCTGCTTATAGGTTTTTGTCTCTTTAGGTCGCTTTATTCCTAGCTTTTTTTTTTTTTCTTTTGTGGTATGTGGGCCTCTCACTGTTGTAGTGTCTCCTGTTGCAGAGCACAGGCTCCAGATGAGCAGGCTCAGCGGCCATGGCTCACGGGCCTAGCTGCTCCGTGGCATGTGGGATCTTCCCAGACCGGGACATGAACCCGTGGCCCCTGCATCGGCAGGTGGACTCCCAACAACTACGCCACCAGGGAAGCCCTATTCCTAGCTATTTTATTCATTCTGTTGCAATGGTAAATGGGACTGTTTCCTTAATTTCTCTTTCAGATTTTTCATCATTAGTATATAGGAATGCAAGAGATTTCTGTGCATTAATTTTGTATCCTACTACTTTACCAAATTCATTGATTAGCTCTAGTAGTTTTCTGATAACATCTTTAGGAATCTCTATGTGTAGTATCATGACATCTGCAAACAGTGACAGTTTTACTTCTTCTTTTCCAATTTGGATTCCTTTTATTTCTTTTCCTTCTCTGATTGATGTGGCTAAAACTTCAAAATCTATGTTGAGTGAAAGTGGTGAGAGTGTGCATCCTTGTCTTGTTCTGGATCTTAGAGGAAATTGCTTCAGTTTTTCGCCATTGAGAATGATGTTGGGTGTGGGTTTGTTGTATATGGCCTTTATTATGTTGAAGTAGGTTCCCTCTATGCCTACTTTCTGGAGAGTTTTATATCATAAATGGGTGTTGAATTTTGTCAAAAACTTGTCTGCTTATAATGAGATTATCATATGGTTTTTATCCTTCAGTTTGTTAATATGGTGTATCACATTGATTGATTTGTGTATATTGATGGATCCTTGCATTCCTGGGAGAAACCACACTGGATCATGGGGTATGATCCTTTTAATGTGCTGTTGGATTCTGTTTGCTAGTATTATTGTTGGGCAATTTTGCATCTATGTTCATCAGTGATGTTGGTCTATAGGTTTATTTTTTTGTGACATCTTTCCCTGGTTTTGGTATCAGGGTGATGGTGGCCTCGTAGAATGAGTTTGGGAGTGTTCCTCCCTCTGATATATTTTAGAAGAGTTTGAGAAGGATAGTTGTTAGCTCTTCTCTAAATTTTTGATAGAATTCGCCTCTGAAGCCATCTGGTCCTGGGTTATTGTTGTTGGAAGATTTTTAATCACAGTTTCAATTTCAGTGCTTGTGATTGGTCTCTTTATATTTTCTATTTCTTCCTGGTTCAGTCTCAGAAGGTTGTGCTTTTCTAAGAATTTGTCCATTATTTCCAGGTTGTCCATTTTATTGGCATATACTTGCTCATAGCAATCTCACATGATTCTTTGTATTTCTGCAATATCAGTTGTTACTTCTCCTTTTTCACTTCTAATTCTATTGATTTGAGTCTTCTCCCTTTTGTCCTTGATGGGTCGGCCTAGTGGTTTATCAATTTTGTTTACATTCTCAAGGAAACAGCTTTTAGTTTTATTGATCTTTGCTATTGTTTCCTTCATTTCTTTCTCATTTTTTTCTGATCTAGTCTTTATGATTTCTTTCCTTCTAATAAGTTTGGGTTTTTTTGTTGTTCTTCTTTCTCTAACTGCTTTAGGTGTAAGGTTAGGTTGTTTATTTGAGATTTTTCTTGTTTCTTGAGGGAGGATTGTATTGTTATAAACTTCTATCTTAGAACTGCTTTTGCTGCTTCCCATAGGTTTTGGTTCATTGTGTTTTCATTGTCATTTGTTCCTAGGTATTTTTTGATTTCTTCTTTGATTTCTTCAGTGATCTCTTGGTTGTTCAGTAATATATTGTTTAGCCTCCATGTGTTTGTATTTTTTACAGATTTTTTTTTCCTGTGATTGATATCTAGTCTCCTATTGTTGTGCTTGGAAAAGATACTTGATACAATTTCAATTTTCTTAAATTTACCAAGGCTTGATTTATAACCCAAGATATGATCTATCCTGGAGGATGTTGAGAAGAAAGTGTATCCTGCTGTTTTTGGATGGAATTTCCTATAAATATCAATTAAGGCCATTTTGTCTAATGTGTCATTTATAGTTTGTGTTTCCTGGGCTTCCCTAGTGGCACAGTGGTTAGGGGTCCACCTGCCAATTCAGGGGACGCAGGTTTGTGCCCCGTCCTGGAGAGTCCCACGTACCGCGGAGAGGCTGGGCCTGTGGGCCATGGCTGCTGGCCCTGCATGTCTGGAGCCTGTGCTCCACAATGGGAGAAGCCAGTGTATGGCAAAAAAAAAAAAAAAAAAAAAAAATAGAGCTTGTGTTTCCTTATTTATTTTCATTTTGGTTGATCTGTCCACTGGTGAAAGTGGGTGTTAAAGTCCCCTACTATTATTTTGTTACTGTCTATTTTCCTGTTTATGGTTGTTAGCATTTGCCTTATGTTTTGAGGAGCTGCTATGTTGGGTGCATATATATATAGAATTGTTGTATCCTCCTCTTGGATTGATCCCTTGATCATTATGTAGTGTCCTTCTTTGTCTCTTGTCTTTATCTTAAAGTCCATTTTCTCTGCTATGAGAATTGCTACTACAGCTTTCTTTTGATTTCCATTTGCATAGAATATCTTTTTCCATCCTCTCACTTTCAGTCTGTATGTTTCCCTGGGTTTGAAGTGGGTCTCTTGTCAACAGCATATATACAGATCATGTCTTTGTATCCATTCAGCCAATCTGTCTTTTGGTTGGAGCATTTAAGCCATTTACATTTAAGGTAATTATCGATATGTATGTTCCTATTCACATTTTCTTAACTGTTTTGGGTTTGTTTTTGTAGGTCTTTTCCTTCTCTTGTGTTTCCTGCCTAGAGAATTTCTGTTAGCATTTGTTGGAAAGCTGGTTTTGTGGTGCTGAATTCTCTTAACTTTTGCTTGTCCATAAAGTTTTTAATTTCTCTGTCGAATCTGAAATAGATCCTTGCTGGGTAGAATAATCTTGGTTGTAGGTTTTTCCCTTTCATCACTTTAAATATGTCCTGCCACTCCCTTCTGGCTTGCAGAGTTTCTATTGAAAGATCAGCTTTTAACCTTATGGGGATTTCCTTGTCTGTTATTTATTGCATTTCCCTTGCTGCTTTTAATTTTGTTTCTTTGTATTTAATTTTTGATAGTTTGATTAATATGTGTATTGGCATGTTTCTCCTTTGATATATCCTGTATGGGACTGTCTGTACCTCCTGGACTTGATTGACTATTTCCTTTCCCATATTAGGGAAGTTTTTAACCATATTCTCTTCATATATTTTCTCAGTCCCTTTCTTTTTCTCTTCTTCTTCTGGGATCCCTATAAGTCGAATGTTTGTGCATTTAATAGTGTCCCAGAGGTCTCTGAGACTGTCCTCAAATCTTTTCATTCTTTCTCTTTATTCTGCTCTGTGTTAGTTATTTCCACTATTTTATCTTCCAGGTCACTTATCTGTTCTTCTGCCTTAGTTATTCTGCCATTGATTCCTTCTAGAGAATTTTTAATTTCATTTACTGTGTTGTTCATTCTTGTTTGTTTGTTCTTTATTTTTTTCTAGGTCCTGTTAAACGTTTCTTATATTTTCTCCATTTTATTTCCAAAATTTTGGAAAATCTTTACTGTCATTACTCTTAATTCTTTTTCAGGTAGACTGCCTATTTCCTCTTCATTTGTTTGGTCTGGTGGGATTTTACCTTGCTACTTCATCTGCTGCATATTTCACTGTCTTCTCATTTTGCTTAACTTACTGTGTTTGGGGTCTCCTTTTCGCAGGCTGCAGGTTCGTAGTTCCCATTTTTTTTTATTGTGTGCCTCCAGTTGCTAAGGGTTCTTCAGTGGGTTGTGTATGCTTCCTGGTGGAGGGAACTGTTGCCTGTGCTCTCGTGGATGAGGCTGGATCTTGTCTTTCTTGTGGGCAGGTCTGCATCTGGAGGTGCGTTTTGGAATGTTGGCATGGGGCGTCCAGCACTGGAACTTGCTGACCATTGCGTGTAGATGGGTCTCAACTTTGAGATGGAGATCTCAGGGAGAGCTCTCACTAATTGATATTACGTGGGGCTTGGAGGTCTCTGGTGGTCCAACGTCCTGAAGTCAGCTCTCCCACCTCAGAGGCTCAGGCCTGATACTAGTCCAGAGCACCAAGAACCCGTCAGCCACAGAGCTCAGAAGAAAAGAGAGGAAAAAAGAAAGAAAAACAATAATAATAAAAAAGGAAAATTATTAAAAGAAAAAAATTAAAAATTATTACAACAAAATAGTAATTAAAAAAAAAGAAGAGAGCAAGCAAACAAATAAACAAATCCACCAATCATAACAAGTGCTAAACACTATACTAAGATAAACATAAAAATCAGAAACAAGTCAGTCACAGAAAGCAAACCCCAAGTCTACAGTTGCTCCCAAAGTCCACCACCTCAGTTTTGGTTTGATTTGTTTTCTATGCAGATATTCCACAGATGCATCCACAGATGCAAGTTGATTGTGGAGATTTAATCCACTGCTCCTGAGGCTGCATGGAGAAATTTCACTTTCTCTTCTTTGTTCGCACAGTTCCTGGGGTTCAGCTTTAGTTTTGACCCCACCTTTGTGTGTAGGTTGCCCTCAGGCTTCTGTTCTTGCCCAGAAAGTGTGGGGTTAAAGGAGCAGCTGATTAGGAGGCTGTGTCTCACTCGTGCCAGTGGGAGGGAGGGGTACAGTAGTTATAATTGTAATGCAGGGCAAGCCTGCACTGGCAGAGGGCAGAGTGACATTGCAACCTCCTGAGGCATGACATTTGTTCTCCCGGGGTGCTGTCCCTGGATCATGGGACCCTGGCAGAGGTGGGCTGCACAGGCTTCTGGTGGCAGGCAGGCTCGTGGATATTGACTTGTGCTTGCACACAAGATTCTTGGTGGCTGCAGCAGCTGCCTTAGCATTTCATGCCTGCCTCTGGTGTTCAAGCTGATATCCACAGCTCACGCCTGTCTCTAGAGCTCATTCAGGTGGTGCTCTGCCTTCTGTGGGTAGACAGGGAAGGAATCCTGTCTCCTCATGCACCCTGAAACAATGGTCTCTTGCCTCTTAGATAGGTCCAGAATTTTTCCTGGACTCCCTTCCAGCTAGCTGTGGCCTACTAGCCCCCTTCAGGCTGTGTTTATGCAGCCAACCCCAGTCCTCTCCCTGGGATCTGACCTCTGAAGCCAGAGCCTCAGCTCCCAGTTCCCACCTGCCCTGGCAGGTCAGCAGGCAAGCCTCTCAGGCTGGCTAGTACTGGTCCGCACTGATCCTCTGTGTGGGAATCTCTCCTCTTTGCCCTCTGCACACCTGTTGCTGTGCTCTCCTCTGTGGTTCTGAAGATTCCCCCCTGCCCGTCCCCTGTCTCCACCAGTGAAGGGGCTTCCTAGTGTGTGGAAACTTTTCGTCCTTCACAGATCCCTCCTAGAGGTGCAGGTCCCATCCCTATTTGTTTGTCTCTGTTTTTTCTTTTTTCTTTTGCCCTACCCTGGTATGTGGGGATTTTCTTGCCTTTTGGGAAGTCTGAGGTCTTCTGCCAGCATTCAGTAGGTGTTCTGTAGGAGTTGTTCCACCTGTATATGTATTTTTTGGGGAGAAGGTGATCTCCACATCTTAGTCCTCTGCCATTTTGAAATTTCCCCCTGGTTATTATCTCTTTAAATATTTTCTCAGGCCCTTCTCTCTCCCTTCTTCTGGGACCCCTATAATGCAAGTGTTGGTGCATTTAATGTTGTCCCAGAGGTCCCTTTGAGAGTTCTCATTTTTTTTCTTTTTTTTTCTTAATTCTGTTCTGTGTCAGGGATTTCCACCAATCTGTCTTCCAGCTCACTTATTTCTTCTGCCTCATTTTTTTTTTCCTACTACTGATTCTTTCTAGTGTATTTTTCACTTCAGTTATTGGCTTGCTCATCTCTACCTTTGAGCTGCTGCAACCACCCTCGACCTTCTGGTAGAAGAGTTGGTCTCACATTCCAGCATAAGCAACTCTGGGCTGGAAAGGGGAAGTCCAGGAATTCTTCTGTTTTGGATTTAGGGATTGCTTTTTGGGACCAGTGGAGCCAGGTAGAGGAAAAGGTCTTGGGCCTTGGGGAAGCTAAGGGAACCCACACCACTGGCCTTTCCTTCCCTGGGCTCCTAAGTTTTCTCACACTATGGGAAGAGGCAACACCCTGGCCCCAAGGCTTGTGGGCTAGGGTCTCGAACAAAAGGGGACAATGACAGGTTGTCTGAGAGCCATCTCAGACCTGTTACGTCCTACCTTGCTCCAGTCTCCCCACCATGTTCTTTCACAGTATTTGCTGGAATGGTATAAAGAGCTGGTCTTTGAGGGCTTAATAAATCCTCACTGACTATTTAGCAATAATGCCTCTCATCAGGGTTGCAAAAAAGAAAAAAATCTCCTAGATCTTTGGTAAACATTTCTTGTAACTTCTCAGTCTCTGCCTCTATTCTTTTTCTGAGATCTTGGATCATCTTTACTGACATTACTCTGAATTCTTTTGCAGGCAGATTACCTGTCTTTACTGCACTTAGTTGTTCTTCTAGGGTTTTATCTTGTTCCTTCATCTGGAAAATAGCCATCTCCTTTTGTCTAACTTTGTGTTTTTGTGGTCTTCATTCCACAGGCTGCAGTGTTGTAGTTCTTCTTGCTTCTAGTGTCTGCCCCCTAGTGTGTGAGGTTGGTCCAGAGGCTTGTGCAGGCCTCTTGGTGGAAGGGATTGGTCCCTACCCACTTGTGGGTGGAGCTGGGTCTTGTCCGTATGGTAGGCAGCTCCATGTCAAGGGTGTGGTTTAGAAGGCTGTGTGCTCAGGTTGAATTTATGCAGCCTGTATGCTGATGGTGGGGCTGTTTTGTCACACTGTTGTTTGTTTGACCTGAGGCATCCCAGCACAGGAGCCTGCAGGTTGTTGAGAGAGACCAGGTCTCTGTGCCAAAATGGTGACCTCTAGGAGAGCTCACACCCATGAATATTCCCTAGAGCCTTTGCCCCCAGTGTCCTTGCTCCCACAGTGAGCCACAGCCAACCCCCACCTCCTCAGGAGACCCTCAAGACCTGAAGGTAGTTCTGGCCCAGACTCCTATGGAGTTACTGCTTTGCCCTGGGTCCCAGTGCATGTGAAAACTTGTGTGCACCTTCCAAGAGTGGAGTCTCTGTTTCCCCCAGTCCTGTGGAGCTCCTGCACTGAAGCCCTGCTGGCCTTCAGTGCCAAATGCTCTGGGGGTATATTGCTAAAGTACCCCTTCTACCATCTTGTGTGGCTTCTTCTTTGTTTTTGGGTCTAGAATATCTTTTTTGGTAGGTTCGAGTCTTTTTTGTCAATGGTTATTCAGCAGTTAGTTGTGATTTTAATGTTTTCATGAAAGGAGGTGAGCTCAAGTCCTTCTACTCCACCATCTTGTCTCTTTCCAAGTCATGAAAATTATTGTTTTTTCATACAAGAAAAAAAAAAGACAGCAGACATTACTGGCTTAGAAATTATTAACACTTGTCCTAACTCTGTTGCCACAATTAATATATATTGGACCTTGGGCAAGTCACTGTTCTTTGGCTTACTACTTACTGACCCATAAAACGGTCAAGTTCAATGAGAGTATCTCTAAGATCCTGTATCACACTCCTTTTGTGTTTCACTACAAACCTTCTTGGTCTCAATTCTAACTCCAGCCTCTGCTACAGAAGCACACAGGCTTTGATCAGATTCAGGCATGTGTAACTCCTTGGGGTCATGCTGAGTACCTCTCCCTTCCTACCCTAGGTCTTTGTTTACACTAGAACATGCTTGCAGGACCCTGCCTGGTATTTAGTATGCACAATGTGGAAGTCTCCTTTTATTCCTTTGAAGATGATTCTGAATGTAATTCACAGGCTCCCACATGGCTCCTGCAGGACTGAGAGTGAGTAGGTGGCCCTGTGTTGGCCAGCTCACTCCATTTATGTTCATTCCCTCTCTCTCTCATTCCCCATACACTACCCTCATACAAGCCTTTGTCTTAGGTTCTGGTTTGGGAGAGATCTCACAGGCTAAGAGGCCGCTTCCCCAATCAGGGTTGTTAACTCAACTATCTAGCAGAAATGACTCTATAAACGTCTCCGTGGTGGGTCTGAAATGGCTAAATGAATTCCTGAGAGCCTTTCCAGACTTTCAGTGAAACTTGTGAAAGTTGCTAAAATAATTATTGGATACCCTTTTAGTAAGACTTAATTGTTTAGGAAAGTTAGGGAGGATGCAAAATAGTTAAAAGGATTATTATAATAACCATCAGCAATGACAATGTAACTTTCTAAATTCAGTTAGGAGTAGATTCTGAACTCATTACCCTATTTCCAAGGATTTGTAATCTTTTGTAAAAAATTTTACATCAAAGAAATTTATACATTTGTATCATTTTCTTAAAGATTATTTCCCAAAAATTGTATACTAGTGTGAGATTTCAGAAGCAAATATTCAAAACCTAGTGAAACATTTGATGAAGTGGTGATGAAGTTAATTTGGAGAACATGTGAAAAGGAGTGGGAATGAATGGGCTTAGGACAACGTGGGAAGAAGATAGAAGAAATGTGATTCTTTTCAGGGATCTGGGATTTCTTAGACAAATCCTTTTTTTTTTTTTTTTTTTTTGGAGGCATCATTGACTTTATCAAATTGCTGCTATCTCCAAATACCAGATAAAACCATCCTCGTATGTAAGTCCTCAAATATATTTCACAGCAAAGCAGGGAAGTAGAAATAGCATTTTCATTGGATGACATTAAGTTCATGAACCTCTGTTTACTCATTCATAAAATGGTCTTGGATTACTAAGAGTTCTTCTGATTCTCCAATCAAAGAACCAGATGCTAGAAAATAGAAGTCTATGAGCTCAGATAACACTGCTGTATCTGCTACTGGTGTTTTCAGATGACACATTTCTTTCTTGGTACTTGCATAACCTTTGATTACTAGATCAAACCGGATTCTCCTGAGTATCCATTCTTGCAGTTTGTGAGGTTATTTTGAAGATTACACGATACACATAAAATAATGCCTCACTCACAGAGAACCTTGTGAATTTTCACTTTAAACATCCATTGTATGATAAAATATAAATGCCAACTGTCTAAAGTATTCTTTTATAATGAAGATGGGCAGTAAAGTAGAATTATCCAATTGTCAAAATTATTGGCTCAATAAACAAAGTTTCTGCTGTAAGTTATTTGAAAACGCGCAGAATGTTTTAGTTGATAATAAACTCAGCAAGACTTAAGAGTATGGTACAGAGGGCAAAATGGTCATTTCATTGCACATTTTTCCCTTCATGGCATAGTATTGATGATTAACCACAGTTCGTCAAAGGCCCACAACAGGCATTCCTATAGATATATTATATATAATCCCACAACAACCTTACAAGGTCATTCTTACTGTTATCCTGTTGATAGAGAAGATGAAGTGAGACAGCGGGAGATTAAGTAACTTGCCCAAAGTAACTACCAAGTGTGGGAGATTGGATTTCAACCTTAGCAGTCTGGGTTTAGGATAGGTATACTCAGTGAATATTCTATACTAACTCTAAAGTTGGCCAAATGGAATTTATAAGCATACATTAGTGAGAGGAATACGTTACTGCTCAATAAGCAATCAAACTTCAAGCCACATTTCCAACCCTATCTTCTCTTACTTTCTAACCCCACTCTGTGTTCCAAGAGGCAGAAGTTTAACAACTTTGCATGTACCATTCTCAATCTATGTCTTTCCAGGACATTGCCTCAAGTATCCCTTGTATTTGTTCTGCATAATCAAAGTATACCTATTCTTCAATACCTGCCACTAGGCCCAGTTTTTTTAAAAGACTTCTCAAAGTGTTTTAGCTAAAACAGTCCTCTCTTCCCACTGAACTAATTCTGCATTTTCTGTTTCTACTGATCATATTTTTTAAAGCATTCTACAGGTTTTAATTTCTAATAAGGTCAGTAACATTTGCTACAACCCATGCAAACAAAAAGCTCTTTGGGTCCATTTTTTTTTTTTTTAACAGAACAAAGAGTTCTTAAACCAAAAAGTGAGAAAAAAGCACTGTCAATAAGTTTTAGCCCCATGATTGGTCCATTTCTTGCTATGACTTTATAAGAAGTTACTGTTATGGAATTTTCAGCACTTATATAAGTTCCTGGCTGGTTTTTGGTAACCTGAGGGATTTTGACCAAAGTTAGCTGGTTTTGGTGATCCAAGGGATTTTGACCAAAGTTAGCTTGTTTTCTCCTTGTGTTTTTGGTCTGTCATTCCCCCGCCCTTTATTTCTCTATTCTTTTTTCCTTTTTCTCATTTCTTCTTTTTTCATATTTCCCTGTATTATTTTACTAATTTTCTCTTTTTCTTCATTCTTTTGTTTTTCTTTTTCTCCATTTTTTCTTTATTTTTAATTGACATTATCTTTTTAGAGTAGTTTTAGTTTAACAGAAAATTTTCCTTATTTTTCTTCACATTTTTCTCATTTTTTTCTTTATTGCTCTTTTCCTTTTCTCACTTTTACTTTATTCTTTCCCTCCTTTTTTTAGTTTGTTAATATTTATTTTTTATTTTTGTCTGGTATTATGTTTTGATACCATTATAATGATCAATTCATCAGGTGGACTTTGGATCTGATTTTCTTTTGAGGTCACTTGGAGCAAGCTTCTTTCCAGCTTTTCTCAATTTTAAGCTGATCTTGGGACAATTCGCCTGGAGGAAGGATGTATGTAAACTGCCATGGTGTTCTCTCAAAACTATCCAAACTAAGAGGATGTGATAACTCCATGGACTTCAAAAACACTGTCTCCAAAATAACTGCTGGTCTTAAGCTCTAAAGGACTGTCAGGAGCCTCCTGGAAAATGAGAATAGTCAAAGCCAGCCCTACCTGTGACCAAACACTTGGCTCACACCTGGGTGACACATAAGAGACTGGACTATTTTTCCTGGTGCACATCCCCCCTTCCCTGTTCTTCTGTGTCATTTCTTCTGTGTTTGTACTAGAGGGGAGATGGTTCTTAACTTTATTTCCAAATCCTGTGGTAAAATAGATGCTCCAGAAAGATGTACCATGAATATTCTGCTGTTTTGCATACTACCTGAACAGAACTGGGGCTGTTTATACTCCAGTTTGGTAAACATGTAGTAATATAGTATTTGGAGTTAATTAGAAAAAAAACTGAATAAAAAAATTGTTACAGGGGATTATCACTGTAATCTCCACCAGCAACAAATTACCAAAAGTGATCCCTGATGGATATTTTAAAAGGGTATTAAAAGTGATTCAGAAGGAGTCATATTGTGGAGTGGACATGCAGAAATTATACATTAGATTCCTACACAAAATCCCCTAACATTTTTGGAAGGACAAATGGGAACTTTTGATCCTGTTGACCTGTGTGAATTATGGCCAAGAGGTCCACAATAGGATAACAAAGTCCTATGAACCAGACTTCCAGGAGTCAGAAAAATGGCATAGGTGTGGGCTCCCATAGCACTTTAGGAGGTCACTTTGATGTGTGACCAACTTTCCTGACTGTATAATGCAAGAGTTGGGCCATTCCACTGTGATTTTTTTCTTTTTATAATAATGTCATGGAACAATCACTCCAAGAGGTCTAACTCAGGCATGAGCTGTTCAGCCAGTCTGAGGTTCCAGGGTTTTCCCAGAGTGAGAATTTAGGACAAGAGACAGTAGCCCAGAGGGATGGAAGGAATGGCGTGAAAGGTGGCTTTTAAAATCAAGTTATAGGTTCCTAAGCACCAGGTAATTCCATTTTAGGCAGTAAACTTATGATTTCAGAAATCAAGTGGAGATTATGCATGGGAGCCTAAGGATCATCCCAGAAGACCCACAGGTATTGATAATCCTCAACCCACACCCACTATGGGCCCTCCTCTATTTATCATCTTGAAATTATATATTATTTTGCACTATTCTAAATGTATTTTATAAGTTTTATTATCTCCCCTCACTTGGATAAAAAAAAATCATTGGGTTTAGAACAAAGATTTATTCATCTTTTATGTCCAAAGCCTTGCATATCTGGATAAATATTTAGGCTGAATTAATAAGTATTTATAAATTGATGATACTACCAAATCAAAGATTCAATAGTTATTAAGGACTTGGGCTGGGTCTTTGAAGACTGAATTAATTTAAATACATATAGGATGAGGGATGGAGATGCAATATGATTAAAGGCAAAGAGGATGGACATAAAATGGAGGAGCTGGGGTAGGGGGTTTGGGCATGGAGTTCAATGAACAGGCTTGCATCTGAGGGAGAAGGAGCACACCAATAAGTAAAATTTATTCAGACTTCATAAGTCTTATTATGATATTGATATTTATGGAGGGTGCCTCGAAGATGATGTGGTCTATTGTGTTTCACTCTCACAGGCATCATTTGAAGATGTGAAGAACATCATTATATCAATATTTATGTATTGAGGTACACTAAAACAACTACAAAACATGCTGAGGTTAAATAGAGTTGAAGGAATAGTATACTATTTTGAATTGTGTTCAGGGTTCTATTGTAGCATAGAAAAATATTCCCCAAACTTAGTAGCTTAAAACAACAACTTATTTTTCATCATTGATTGAATTGACTGGGCTCAGCTGAGAGGCTATTATGTGGGATCTCATGTAGTTGTCATCAAATGGTGGCTGGGCCTGGAGTTGTCTGAAGGTTTGACTCAGCTAAGCATCCAAGATGGTTCACTCATGGAACTGTCAGTTGATTCTGGCTGTCAGCTGAGAGCTCAACTAGACTTCCAGCTGGAGAGTTTACATCATATCTCTCTTGGCAACTTGGCCTTCATTATAATGGCTAGGTTCCCAGAAGAAGAGTCAAAATGTGAGAGATCCAAGATATTCCGATAGAAGCCACAAGAAATCTTATGACCTATCACTGGAATTCTTAAAACATCACTTCTACTGTACTCTATTGGTCAAGGCAAGTCACTAAGGACAGCATAGACTTAAATAACAGGGGTTAGGCTTCTTTGGATGTGGAAGGAACATGCATTTATGGGGAAGGAAGGAATTGATGGTGGCCATCTTAGACTATCTACTACAGAGACTTTTAAAAGCCATTCATTACTAAATAATTTATTTGTCATTTTTGATTTAAGAAGTATTTCCTAATCACCTATTATGTTCCAGGAATTGTAATAGCAATATTGCAGTAAACAAAATAAAGGTTTTGACTTTAATAGATGTGATGTTTAATTTTATGGCAACTTGATTGACCAGAGTGTCCTGGTTAAGCATTATTTCTGGCTATGTCTGTTTCTGGATGAGATTAGCATTTGAATCTGTGGACTTAGTAACATAGATTGTCCATCTCAGTGTGAGTGGACATCATCCAATCTGTTAAGAACAAAAGCAAAGGAGGAAGGAATTTACCCTTTTTTTCTTCTTGCCTGATTTCTTAAGCTGGGATACTAATTATCTCCCACCCTTGGAGCACCTGGCTCTCAGGTTTGCAGACCAGGACTTGAATCTATCTATACCATCAGTTTCCCTGGTTCTCAGGCCTTTATAGAAACTGACTTACACCATAGGCTTTCTTGGATCTCCAGCTTGCAAACAGCAGATCAGGGGACTTCTCAGCCTCATAATTGCATAAGCCAATTCATTATAATAAATCATATATGATTGTTTCTGCTTCTCTGAAGAACCCTAATTATATGTAACATATATAATTATGTGTGTGTATGTGTGTGTGTGTGTCAAGGAATGATTAGTGCTATGAAAAAAATAGAGAGAGTAATGGGGGTATTAATTTAGAGGGAATTATCAAGAACACCTCTCTTGGGAGGTAAAACTAGAATGGAGCCTTGGCTAAAGTGAGCGAGTGCTGTGCTATTATCTGAGGGAGTATGCTTTAGGCAGAGAAGTGAGGATGTCCTTGGCAGAACATCAGGGAAGCCAGCATGGCTGGAGTGGAGTGAGAGAGGGAGAAAGAGGTTGCAAATGAGTTCAAAGAGTCTGGCAAAATCTAGATAATTTGGTGCCTTGTAATCCATGGGGAAAGATATATTCTAATTTTTATTTTGTTTTAATTGTAATAAGAAAAAAGGGGAGAACAATAATCTGATTTATGTTTTACATGATTCAATATAGCTTTCATGTAGAGACTAGACAATGGGGCTAGAATGAGTGGAGGGGAAATCAGGGACCAGAGTGGGAATAAACAGTATGGTTAGGAGATTTGTAGTGGTCCAAGGAAGAGTTGATGGTGGCTTGGTCTGGAATATTGGTAATGAAAATCCTAATATAAGTTCAATTATACTACGAAGTTAAAGCCAACAGGATTTGTTGATAGATTTGTTTTAGGAGACAAGTCAAAGATGACTCCAAGGTTTTGGTCCTGAGTGAAAGAGTGAATGGTGGACTTTTCTGAGACTGAGAATTCCTGAACGAAACAGGTTTGTAGTGATTGATAGAAATCGATTGATTGATTTTTTATCTTTTTTACTTTATGTACAGTGAAATGAAAAAATCTTAAGTGTACATTTGCTGAGTTTTGACAATTGCATACATATGTGTAACACAAACTCCTATCAAAACATTGACCATGACCATCTCCAGAGAAGTTGTTCTCATCCTTCTTTTAGTCCATTCCATCCCACCTCCAGAAGCAATCATTTAAAAAAAAATTTCCTCCCACTATAGGCTCCTTTTGCATGTACTAAATCTTCATATTAATGAAATTGTATACTTCTGCTTACTTAGGAAAAGGTGAGTGATTTTTGAAATATGTTCAATATCTTTATTAAATATCTATGTGAAGATTCCACATAGACAGGATCAACTAGAAATGGCCAGTAAGGTACCTTATTGATGAAAGTAGTAGATAAGTTATAAGTGAGAATGTAGGTGAGGAGCCCTGCTAGAAGTAAGCTTTGAGTATAGTTTTCAAAGAGGTGGTGCTTTTAATTAGTAGATTATTTGGGAAATGACACAAGGGTGATAACTGTTTAATTTGTCAGGAATCCTTTTTAGAGAGAGCAAAAGCAGCTAGGCCCATGAGCCATGGCCGCTGAGCCTGCGCGTCCGGAGCCTGTGCTCCGCAACGGGAGAGGCCACAACAGTGAGAGGCCCGTGTACCACAAAAAAAGCAAAAAAACAAAAACAAAACCTATTAGACAACGTCAGTAAATACACAAAATACTGTTTGGGAAACTTATTCCTGCAAGCGTCTATTCTAGCATCGATTTGATAATTTCAGGATAGTGGTGGAGAACCAAATTCAATACATGGAACTTTGCCCTTTCAATAAGGCCTTGTAAAATCATGGTGAGAGGCTGAAGTTTGACAGCATCCTTGTAGTGTAAAACAACTTGCAATTTTTAATCACTTGCTTTGGGTAAAATAGTGAATAATTGACTCAGAAGAAGAGACGATTGTTATTTGTTGCAGTTTGTGGGTGGTCTGTCTGCTTGGCACACTCAAGCTGACTGGAGCTCTGAAAATAAGCCAGAGAATTCTCTTTTCAGAGGGAATTGGAGAATGGGTCCTAATCCTGGAACTGACATCACAGTGGGTACCACTTTGCTCTTTTCTCTTAAAATATACCACACCAAAGAAAGTCCATTTAAGAATATAGACAGATGTCTATAGGGAGTGATTTGATGGAGACTGGAAAACTCTGCATGCCCAACATATTTCCTCCTCCTTGACATCTGTTGTGTTTACATTGGCGTGTGAAGGCTTTGGGGATTCTGAAAGTCTCTGCTGCCTCTGTAAATACCTTTGAGAGGGCAAATTATTAAGCTCTCATCAGCTGTTTTTTTGTTTTGTTTTTTTTCCATTTACCTAAGGACAAAGCCCTGTGGGAACAGGACAGAGAAGGGAAGTGGTAATACTAAGAAGGGGAAAGAATCTTGAATTGGGGAGCTGTTTATAAGGCAGATATTATTGACTTCATTTCACCAAGGCCTGGATCTGCCTATAGCACTGCACTGGGGTCCCCTTCTGAGGCTGTTCACTTTTCCCACTCCCTACGTTTAATGTACTTCAGGCTGTAACTCTTTTTTTTTTTTTTTTTTTTGCCGTACGCGGGGCTCTCACTGTTGTGGCCTCTCCCGTTGTGGAGCACAGGCTCCGGACGCGCAGGCTCAGCCGCCATGGCTCACGGACCTAGCCGCTCCGCGGCATGTGGGATCTTCCCAGACCGGGACACAAACCCATGTCCCCTGCATCGGCAGGCGGACTCTCAACCACTGTGCCACCAGGGAAGCCCCAGGCTGTAACTCTTAGCCATTATCTGAAGCACTTATGCATACTCATCCATCAGGAAGTATCCCCTTCTTTCTTTTGCCCTCTTTCTGTCCTTTGGCTCACCTTCTTTCTGCTCCATTTAGAACTGTTGACAAGGCGTTGTTTGCTGCTGACTAGTTTGGTTTTTAAGTTTAGTTATTAAGCAGTCCTTTTGTTGCTATTGTTGTTTTCTGCAGCTCTGGATCTTAATAGCTGCTGAACTGCAAATAATGAAAAAAGCAAACAGCTAGAAAGAGGAAATGTTGAAAGGTAATATTTCCCAAATAATGACACCTGAGCTGGCAGAGCAGGAGGCATTTCAGTAATGTGGATTACAGAGGAGATAACTGTTATAATCTTTGAGGCTGGAATTCCATTAGTGGCAATGGGGAATTAGGGAGTTCATGTGTCTGTTATCTTTCGTAGAGAAAACTGAGGAATTGTAATAGCACTGGCTTGCTATATCTTTGAGGCATTCATTGGCTTTAGTAGAGAGACATGTTTAAGTGAAGAATGGTACTGGAAAAAGAGGGCAAAGTTTATGGTGTATTTGGGCTCATGGAGAAAATTGATGATAAGGATGTTTCTAAAGATGATAATGGTGGTAATACCTCACATCTTATACATTCCCCCATTTGACTATGATTAAAGACAAATAGGTGAATATAGAGAATGAAAGTAGGTCTTAATCAATTTAAGAATTATGTTTCTATTCAGCCTTCTCCCTCAAAACTTTGTTTTATGATCTTGAATAATAAACAGTTTTGGGATTTTATGAACCATATATTTCATATCAAGGAGGAAGGCCCATAATTCAAATTTCTTATCAAGATAGAGTAATTAAGTCTAGCATGAAGAGGCTATGTACAAACATGGTTACTATGCTAATTGTTCTTCCTCAACTGCAGAGCATGACCAACTTTCTCTAACCTGGCGTGGGATGGGTGATAGCTTGCCTAACTGTATCAAGCAGTCATTTTAGACTTAGAATTGTTCCAGATCTGGAATTGGTTAAGCCCAGTCATGATTTCTAGGCTAAGGACAATTGGGAGGTATCCCCCTAAATATTTAGAGTTGTTATAAGACAAGCCCATGGTCACCCTTGGTAACCTCAACTAAAGATAGATCTGATTCCCTAATTTACCTTTGGAAAAAGAAAAGATATTTAGAGGTCCTAGGATTGGGTGTCTTTGCCTTAAGGCTGCTTCCAGGTACCCACAGGATCCAGAGTCAGAGACCTACAAATCTACACTAATCCTTACCTCTGTTAGACTGAGGACTACTACAGGATTTATTTGCACAGAAACATATCCAGCCTGACTAATTAAACTCCATATTACATTAGAACATCTGACTGAAATGGAGAAGCTTGGGACAGCAGGAGATGCAGATTTTGGGAGACAGATTCTGATGGGAGGTAACAGTGAAAAGCAGAAGTATGAGCCAGTTTATCAAGGACTTTCATGTGCCAGACGTTATGTTTGGCTCTTTATGTACATTTTCTCATTTAATTATTATAATCATTATATGAGATAGGCATTATGACTCCCGTTTTCATGTTAAGGAAACTGGAGTTCAGAGATGTTGAACAATTTGTCTACTTAGAACAGAGTTGCTAAGTAGCCTTACCAGGACTCAAACCCATGCCTCTCTGACCTGAAAGTCCATATTATTAACCACAAAATTTAGTTTTTCATCAGACAGAAGAATCACCTTTACATATTTTAGATTTTCACCTCTGACCAACAATTTTGGAAATATTTTTAACTATGAAATTGCAAGCTGCCTTGGGTGAATTAATGCTGAACATTTATGCAATTTTAGCCAGTTATCTGCCAATTCATCTACTGTAATCTTTCCTAGAGGAAAGAGGGAGAGGTGTTTAGTGGGGGGGAAATACCTAATTTACCATTAATTTGTATTTAAAAAATCAATTTGAAATGTCTAACAAATTGAATTGAATTGAGAAATGTCATAAGAGTTTATCAGTTGAGGTTGTCAAGATGGCAGTAAAGAAAGTAGCTAGGAGGCTGATTTTACATTAGCTGGCAAGCCAGCCAGGTCACTCTATTAAAATTCCAAGAAAGCCTGCATCACAGTGCTGCTCAATGTGATAATTAAATATAATATATAATTTCTCCCACTATCTGTTACACTGATGGTCAAGCTAGCCACTCAAAATGAAACGTACAGGAACAATAAATGCAGCATAGTATAGCATGTGTGTGGTGGGGCCATATGGTTTATTTCATTACAGTATATTAGTCCCTTCTATGTTCCTCTCCTTGGTGGCCAAGTCTCAACTTTCAGCTGTAAGTTCATGCTTAGTACATTTGTCCAACATTGTTTATCACTGATGCATAACTAGCAATTATGTCTGGCTTCCCTGTTTCCTAACAATGATTTACCATCCAGTCATCCACATCTCAAGAGCATCACACATAGGTTTATTTTACTTAGCAGTTATAAGTTACATATGTATTTATTTTATCTGGAGCAACTGCACGAACAAACTCTTTGAAAGCCCTTTATATGAATGGTCCACTGGCTTGACTTGGAGGCAAGGGGTCTTGTGTCCATTTTCAGCTGTGTGGTTTACTGGCTGTAGCATATGGAAATAGTCACATCCTTCCCCTGGGATTTAATTTGCTATCTCTAAGAAGGGGTATTTCCCTGGCTAATCAGAAAAGGCTCTTCAAAGTGAACAACCAATGGTCCTTCAGTTCAACAGATGAAGATATAATCAAAGGTGTCCATTCAGTTCCATGTAATAGGATTATATGTGGAAACAAACTGGCACTTTTCTGAATAATTAAACATCAAAATTAAACTTCTAAATTGGACGTGTTATTGGGAGATATTGGACTAGGGACTAGTATTATTAATGATTACTCTAAGAAAATAAAGGTAAACTGGACATACCAGTCTGTACGGCTATACACATCATAGTATATAAGTATGTTAAATTGGGTGGGTAATGACAAATTGTTTCCTAAATTGTACAAATTTAAACTATCAACTATGTCTAATAGTCCTCTTGCTCTCCATTTTTACTAAGGATATTAAATGGGTTATTTCTCTGATAATTACTAAGGTTGAAAATGGTATTTTTTTGCTTTTTATATTTGCTATAAAATATAGCAAATATAAAATTATATTTTCCTTCTTTTGTAAAATAATTATTCATACAATAACTACACCTTTGCCTGTTTTTCTACTAGAACATTTGCTTCTATTTTATTGCTTTATAGTAGTTCTGCCATTTATAAAGTTTCCCTATATGGTAGATGTACTTCTGATCTCTTTATCCTATTTTACTTGTCCATTTGTCTATCCCTGTGACAAAACCACACTATTTTTCTCAAAACCAATAGTGCTAATTTATTTTATATCAATGTGTACATACTCACCCAAGTGTATTTTAAAAGTCAGTGTCATTGACTAATAGATTTATAAGATTTACTCAATTAAACATGATCTTGATTACACTGACATGAATATTTTCTTCAGTATTATTTAAAAATTTTTTATTTTATATTGGAGTATAGTTGATTAACAATGTTGTGTTAGCTTCAGGTGTACAGCAAAATGATTCAGCTATACATACACATGTATCTATTCTTTTTCAAATTATTTTCCTATTTAGGTTATTACAGAATATTGAGCAGTGTTCCCTGGGCTATACAGTAGTTCCTTGTTGGTTATCTATTTTAAATATAGCAGTGTGTACAAGTCAATCCCAAACTCCCAATCTATCCCTTCCCCTAATCCTTCCCCACTGGTAACCATAAGTTTGTTCTCTTAGCCAGGGAGTCTATGTCTGTTTTGTAAATAAGTTCATTTGTATCATTTTTATAAGATTACAAATATAAGTGATATCATATATTTGTTTTCCCCTGTTGATTTACTTCACTTAATATGATAATCTCCAGGTCCATCCTGGAGATTTTTTAAGGCTGAGTACTATTCCACTGTATATATGTACCACATCTTCTTTATCCATTCATCTGTTGAAGGACATTTAGGTTGTTTCCATGTCTTCAGTATTGTAAACAGCACTGCGATGAACAGTGGGGTGTGTGTATACTTTTGAACCATGTTTTTCTCTGGATATTTGCCCAGGAGTGAGATTGCTGGATCATATGGTAGTTCTATTTTTAGTTTTATTTTTTATTTTTTTTTGCGGTAGGTGAGCCTCTCACTGCTGTGGCCTCTCCCATTGTGGAGCACAAACGCTCCGGACGCACAGGCTCAGCAGCCATGGTGCACGGGCCCAGCCGCTCAGTGGCATGTGGGATCTTCCCAGACTGGGGCATGAACCCATGTTCCCTGCATCGGCAGGCGGACTCCCAACCACTGCGCCACCAGGGAAGCCCTATTTTTAGTTTTTTAAGGAACCTGCATACTGTCCTCCATAGTGGCTACACCAATTTACATTCCCACTGACAGTGTTGGAGGGTTCCCTTTTCTCTACACCGTCTCCAGCATTTATTGTTTGTAGACATTTTGATGATGGCCATTCTGACTGGTGTGAGGTGATATCTCACTGTAGTTTTGATTTGCAATTCTCTAATAATTAGCGACATTGAGCATCTTTTCTTGTGCTTCTTGGCCATCTGTTTGTCTTCTTTGGAGAAATGTCTATTTAGGTCTTCTGTCCATTTTTTTTTTTTTTTTTTTTTTTTTGGCATTACGTGGGCTTCTCACTGCTGTGGCCTCTCCCGTTGTGGAGCACAGGCTCTGGACGCGCAGGCCCAGCAGCCATGGCTCACGGGCCTAGCCGCTCCGCGGCATGTGGGATCTTCCCGGACCGGGGCACGAACCCGTGTCCCCTGCATCGGCAGGCGGACTCTCAACCACTGCGCCACCAGGGAAGCCCTTCTGTCCATTTTTTGAATGGGCTTTTTTTCTTTTGACAGATCTTTATTGGAGTATAATTGCTTCACAATACTGTGTTAGTTTCTGTTGTACACCAAAGTGAATTAGCCACATGCATACATATGTCCCCATACACCCTCCCTCTTAAGCCTTCCTTCCATCCTCCCTATCCCACTCTTCTAGGTCATCACAAAGCACCAAGCTGATCTCCCTATGCTATGCTGCTGCTTCACACTAGCTAATTATTTTTCATTTGGTAGTGTACATGTGTCGATACTACTCTCACTTTCTCCCAGCTTTCCCCTCCCACCCCATGTACTCAAGTCCATTCTCTATGTCTACATCTTTATTCCTGCCCTGCAACTAGGTTCATCAGTATCTTTTCTTTTTTTTTTTCGATTCCATATGTATGTGTTAGAATACGGTATTTGTTTTTCTGTTTTTGACTTACTTCACTCTTTTTGACAGACTCTAGGTCCATCCACATGACTAAAAATAACCCAGTTTCATTTTGTTTTATGGCTGAGTAATATCCCATTGTATATATGTGCCACATCTTCTTTATCCATTCATCTATCAATGGACACTTAGGTTGGTTCCATGTCCTGGTTATTGTAAATAGTGCTGCAATGAACATTGTGGTATATGTCTCTTTTTGAATTATGGTTTTCTCAAGGTATATGCCCAGTAGTAGGATTGCTGGGTCATATGGTAGCTCTATTTTTAGTTTTTTAAGGAACCTCCATACTATTTTCCATAGTGGTTGTATCAATTTACATTCCCACCAACAGTGCAGGAGGGTTCCTTTTTCACCACACCCTTTCCAGCATTTATTTTTTCTAGATTTTTTGATAATAGCCATTCTGACTGGTTGGCTACCTCATTGTAGTTTGATATGCATTTCTCTAATAATTAGTGATGATGAGCATCTTTTTATGTGCTTCTTGACCATCTGTATGTCTTCCTTGGTGAAATGTCTATTTAGGTCTCCCCATTTTATACTTGGATTTTTTGTCTTTTTAATATTGAACTCCATGAGCTGTTTGTATATTTTGGAGATTATTCTTTTGTCTGTTGTTTCATTTGTAAATATTTTCTCCTATTCTGAGGCTTGTCTTTTTGTCATGTTTATGGCTTCCTTTGCTGGGCAAAAGATTTTAAGTTTAATTAAGTCTGATTTGTTTATTTGTGTTTTTATTTTCATTACTCTAGGAGGTGGGTCAAAAAAGATCTGCTGTGGTTTATGTCAAAGAGTGTTTTTCCTATGCTTTCCTCTAAGAGTTTTATAGTGTCTGGCCTTACATTTAGATCTTTAATCCATTTTGAGTTTTAATTTTGTGTATGGTGTTAAGTAGCGTTCTAATTTCATTCTTTTACATGTAGCTGTCCAGTTTTCCCAGCATCACTTATTGAAGAGGCTGTCCTTTCTCCATTATATGTTCTTGCCTCCTTTATCAAAGATAAGGTGACCATATGTGCATGGGTTTATCTCTGGGCCTTCTATCCTGTATCACTGATCTATATTTCTGTTTTTGTGCCAGTACCATACTGTCTTGATTACTTCAGCTTTCTGGTATAGTTTGAAGTTGGGGAGCCTGATTCCTCCAGCTCCATTTTTCTTTTTCAAGATTGCTTTGGCTATTTTGGGTCTTTTGTGTTTCTATATGAATTGTAAAATTTTTTGTTCTAATTCTGTGAATAATACCATTGGTAGTTTGATAGAGATTGCACTAAATCTGTAGATTGCTTTGGATAGTATACTCATCTTCACAATATTGATTCTTCCAATCCAATAACATGGTATATTTCTCCATCTGTTTATGTCATCTTTGATTTCTTTCATTAGTGTTTTATAGTTTTCTGAGTACACGTCTTTCACCTCCTTAGGCAGGTTTATTCCTAGGTATTTTTTTCTTTTTGTTGCAATGGTAAATGGGATTGTTTCCTTAATTTCTCTTTCTGATTTTTCATTGTTTGTGTATTGGAAAGCCAGAGATTTCTGTGCATTAATTTTGTATCCTGCAACTTTACCAAATTCATTGATTAGTTCTAGTAGTTTTCTGGTGGCATCTTTAGGATTTTCTATGTATAGTATCATGTCATCTGAAAACAGTGACAGTTTTACTTCTTCATTTCCAATTTGTATTCCTTTTATTTCTTTTTCTTCTCTGATTGCCATGGCCAGGCCTTCCAAAACTATGTTGAATAATAGTGGCAAAAGTGGACATCCTTGTCTTGTTCCTGATCTTAGTGGAAATGATTTCAGTTTTTCACCATTGAGTATGATGCTTGCTGTGGGTTTGTTATATATGGCCGTTATTATGTTGAGGTAGGTTCCCTCTATGCCCATCTTCTGGAGAGTTTTTAACATAAATGAGTGTTGAATTTTGTCAAAGGCTTTTTCTGCATCTATTAAGATGATCATATAGTTTTGTTCCTTAATTTTTTAATGTGGTGTATCACATTGATTGATTTGCATATATTGAAGAATTCTTGCATACCTGGGATAAATCTCACTTGATCATGGTGTATGATCCTTTTAATGTATTGTTGGATTCTTTTTGCTAGTATTTTGTTCAGGATTTTTGCATCTATATTCATCAGTGATATTGGTCTATAATTTTCTTTTTTTGTGAAATCTTTTTCTGGTCTTGGTATCAGGGTGATGGTGGCTTCATTGAATGAATTTGAGAGTGTTTTTCCCTCTGCAATTTTTTGGAAGAGTTTGAGAAGTATTGGTGTTAGCTATTCTCTGTATGTTTGATAAAATTCCCCTGTGAAGCCATCTGGTCCTGGACTTTTGTTTGTTGGGAAATTTTTAATTACGGTTTCAATTTCATTACCTGTGATAGGTCTGTTGATATTTTCTAATTATTCCTGGTTCAGTTTTGAAAAACTGTACCTTTCCAAGAATTTGTCCATTTCTTCATGGTTGTCCACTTTACTGGCATACAGTAGTTTGTAGTAGTCGCTTATAATCCTATGTATTTCTGCTGTGTCAGTTGTGATTTCTCCTTTTTCATTTCTAATTTTATTGATTTGTATCCTCTCCCTTTTTTTCTTGATGAGGCTGGCTAAGGGTTTATCAATTTTGTTTATCTTCTCAAAGAACCAGCTTTTAGTTTTATTGACTTTGCTATTGTTTTCTTTGTTTCTATTCCATTTATTTCTGCTCTGATTTTTATGAATTATTTCATTCTACTGACTTTGGGTTTTATTTGTTCTTCTTTCTCTAGTTAAGTGTAGGTTTAGATTGTTTATTTGAGAATTTTCTTGTTTCATATGGTAGGATTGTATTGCTCTAAACTTCCTTCTTAAAACTGCTTTTGCTGCATCCCATAGGTTTTGTGTTGTTATGTTTTTGTTGTCATTTGTTTCTATGTATTCTTTGATTTCTTCTTTGATTTCTTCAGTGATCTCTTGGTTGTTTAGTAGCACACTGTACAGCCTCCATGTATTTGTGTTTTGTGTGTGTATGTGTGTGTGTGTGTGTTTTACAATATTTTTTCCTGTAATTGATTTCCAATCTCATAGCGTGCTGGTCAGAAAAGATGCTTGATATGATTTCATTTTTCTTAAGTTTTCCAAGGCTTGATTTGTGACCCATGATGTGATCTATCCTGGAGAATGTTCCACGTGAACTTGAGAAGAAAGTGCATTCTGTTGTTTTGGATGGAATGTTGCATAAATATCAATTAAATTTATCTGGTTTATTTTGTCATTTAAAGCTTGTTTCCTTATGTATTTTCTGTTTGGATGATCTGTCCACTGGTGTAAGTGGTGTGTTAAGTCCCCTACTATTATTGTGTTACTGTTGATTTCTCCTTTCATGGTTGTTAGCATTTGTCTTATGTATTGAGGTGCTTCTATGTTGGGTGCATAAACATTTAAAATTGTTATATCTTCTTCTTGGATTGATCCTTTGATCATTATGTAGTGTCCCTCCTTATCTCTTGTAACAATCTTATTTTAAATCTCTTTTATTGGAAACAAATGTTGCTACTCCAGCATTCCTTTGATTTCCATTTGCATGGAATATCTTTATCCATCACTTCACCTTCAGTCTGAATGTGTCCCTAGGTCTGAAGTGGGTCTCTTGTAGACAACATATGTATATGGGTCTTGTTTTTGTATCCATTCAGCCAGTCTGTGTCTTTTGTTTGTGGCATTTAATCCATTTACACTCAAGGTTATTATTGATATGTATGTTCCTATTACCATTTTCTTAATTGTTTTGGGTTTGTTTTTGTAGGTCTTTTTCTCCTCTTGTGTTTCTTGCTTAGAGAAGTTTCTTTAGCATTTGTTGTAGAGCTGGTTTGGTGGTGCTGAATTCTCTTAACTTTTACTTGTTTGAAAAGCTTTTGATTTCTCCATTGAATCTGAGTGAGATACTTGCTGGGTAGAGTAATCTTGGTTGTAGATTTTTCTCCTTCATCACTTCAAGTATATCTTGCCACTCCCTTCTAGCCTGCAGAGTTTCTGCTGAAAAATCAGTTGATAAACTTTTGGGGATTCCTTTGTAAGTTATTTTTTGTTTTTCTGTTGCTGCTTTTAATATTTTTTCTTTGAAATTAATTTTTGTTAGCTTGTTTAATATGTGTCTTGTTGTGTTTTTCCTAGGGTTTATCCTGTATGGGACTCTGTGCTTCCTGGACTTGGGTGACTATTTCCATCCCCATGTTAGGGAAGTTTTCAACTATAATCTCTTCAAATATTTTCTCAGACCCATTCTTTTTCTCTTCTTCTTCTGAAACCCCTATAATTCGAATGTTGGTGCATTTAGTGTTGTCCCAGAGGTCTCTGATATTGTCTTCAATTCTTTTTCATTCTTTTTTCTTTATTCTGCTCCTTGGCAGTTATACCCACCATTTTGTCTTCCAGTTCACTTATTCATTCTTCTGCCTCAGTTATTCTGTTATTGATTACTTCTAGTGTATTTTCATTTCAGTTATTGTGTTGTGCATATCTGTTTGTTTGTTCTTTAGTTCTTCTAGATCTTTGTTAAACATTTCTTGTATTTTCTCAATCCGTGCCTCCATTCTATTTCTGAGATTCTGGATCATCTTTACTATCATTACTCTGAATTCTTTTTCAGGTAGATTGCCTATTTCCTCTTCATTTATTTGGTCCTGAAGTTTTTTACTTTGCTCTTTCATCTGTGACATTTTTTTTTTTTTTTTTTTGGTGGTACACGGGCCTCTCACTGTTGTGGCCTCTCCCGTTGCAGAGCACAGGCTCTGGACATGCAGGTTCAGCGGCCATGGCTCACAGGCCTAGCTGCTCCATGGCATGTGGGATCTTCCTGGACCAGGGCACGAATCTGTGTCCCCTGCATCGGCAGGCGGACTCTCAACCACTGTGCCAGCAGGGAAGCCCATCTGTTGCATATTTTATTGACATCTCATTTTTTTAAAATTTTTAATGAGTGGGATTGTATTCCTGTCTTCCTGGTTGTTTGGCCTGAGGCCTCCAACACTGGAGTTTGTAGGCTGTTGTGTAGAGCTGGGTCTTGGTGCTGAGATGAGGACCTCTATGAGACCTCAGTCTCATGAACATGTCCTGGGGTCTGAGGTCCTCTGTTAGTCCACTGGTTCCAACATGGAGCTCCCACTGCAGGAGATTTGGCCCAACCCCCGGGCCAAAGGTCCCACAAGCTGTTTGGAGTGGCAAAAAAAAAAAAAAAAAAAAAAATTACAAAGTAGAAAATAAAATTAGACTAGGAAACTAACAGATGTGTTAGAAAGAATATAAAAATAAAAATGTAGATGAATCAACAACCACAATACACAACTGTACCACAATATTAAAAAAGAGGAGATGGGAAATGAGAAAAAAGAAAAAAAATAAATAAAAAGGGGGAAAAGGCCTTGGCTGTGGAGGGCGGGGCCCAAGCAAAGGCGAAGATTGGGTGGTGGGTAGTGCATTTGCTTAAGACCCACAGGGCTGGAAAAGGCCCTGGGGGCTGTGGTGGGTGGAGCTTAGGCTCAAGGAACAGAAGGGGCAAAGGCGTTCACCCCAACCCCATTCTCGGAGGGTGGGGGACCTCACCTGGGAGCCAAACATGCTTCCTGGGCTCGAGTGGGTGGGGAAAATGCCCTCCTCTCCTCTCCTGATCCTCTGGTCCTGGAGGGCCCCTCCTACCTGTCTCTTCTGTTCTCCCCTTGGCCTCCTTCTTATGGCCCCAGGACCAATGCCCCTGGACGCATTGGTCCTGGGAGCATAGGAAGGAGGGCCTCTGGGGGGTGGTCTTGGAGGGAAGGGGATCAGCCTGGGAGTTCAGCAGGCTCCCTGGGCCTTAGTGGGCAGAGCAATTGCCCTCCGCTCCTCTCCCCCTCCTCCTAGAGGACACTTCCCACCTGCTTCTCCTGAACTCCCCACAGTCTCTTCCTATGTCCCCTTGAACCAATGCAGCTGTGGGGAGGGGGGACTTGGAGGGCAAGGTACCAGCCTGGGAGCTCAGCAGGCTCCCCGGGCCTGAGTGGGTGGGGCAATCATCCTCTGCTCTTCTCCTGCTCCTCCCAGAAGTCCCCTCCCACCAGCCTCTCCTGATCTCCCCAGCCTCAGGGTCCCCGATCCTTCCTGACCTCCACTTCTCCTCCCTCCGCTCTCCCCCCACATTCTACCAGTTCACTTGGAGGTTCCTCCCATCTCCTTAGGCATCAGGGTCCCCCACCAGTGGCCAGCAGGCATCCTAGCTGTGGGGAGAGGCTAACTCAGCATCTTCCCACACCACCATCATGACTCTGTCCCTGTTTGTTTCTTTTTCCATTGGGCCACATGAGCTGTTTATAGATTTTGGAGCTTAATCCCTTGTTAGTCGCATTGTTTTCAAATATTTTCTCCTATTCTATGGTTTGTCTTTTTGTTTGTTTATGGTTTCCTTTGCTGTGCAAAATCTTTTGAGTTTAATTAGGTTCCATGTGTTTATTTTTGTTTTTATTTCCATTTCTCTAGGAGACAGATAGAAAAAGATCTTGCTGCAAATAATGTCAAATAGTGTTCTGCCTAAGTTACCTTTAGGTCTTTGATCCATCTTGAATTTATTTTTGTGTATGGTCTTAGAGAATGTTCTAATTTCATTCTTTTATATGTAGCTGTCCAGTTATCCCAGCACCACTTACTGAAGAGAATGTCTTTTCTCCACTGTATAGTCTTGACTCTTTTGTCATAGATTAAGTGATCATCGGTATGTGGGTTTATTTCTGGCCTTTCTATCCAGTTCCATTGATTTATATTTCTGTGTTTGTGCCAGTGCCATAATGTTTTGATGAATATAGCTTTGTAGTATAGTCTGAAGTCAGAGAGCCTGATTCACCAACTCCATTTTTCTTTCTCAGAATTTCTTTGGCTATTCAGGCTCTTTTGTGTCTCCATACAAATTAAAAAATTTTTGTTCTAGTTTTGTGAAAAATGCCTGTGGTAGTTTGATAGGGATTGCATTGAATCTGTAGACTGCCTTGGGTAGTATAGTCATTTTGACAATATTGATTCTTCCAATCCAAGAACATGGTATATCTTGTCATCTGTTTGTGTCATCTTTGATTTCTTTTATCAGCGTCTTATAGTTTTTGGAATACAGGTGTTTTGCCTCCTTAGGTAGGTTTATTCCTAGGTATTTTATTCTTTTTGATGCAATAGTATGTGGGATTTTTTCTTTAATTTCTCTTTCTGATCTTTTGTTGTTAGTTTATAGAAATGCAACAGATTCCTGTGTATTTATTTTGTATTCTGCAATTTTACTGATATAATTGATGAGCTCTAGTAGTTTTCTGGTAGCATCACTAGGATTTTCTACATATAGAATCATGTCATCTGCAAACAGTGACAGCTTTACTTCTTTTCCAACTTGGATTCTTTTTATTTCTTTTTCTTCTCTGATTGTCATGGCTACGACTACCAAAACTATGTTGAATAAAAGTGGTGAGTGTGGACATACTTGTCTTTTTCCTGATCTTAGAGGAAATGCTTTCAGGTTTTCAGCATTGAGTATGATGATAGCTGTAGGTTTGTCATATATGGCCTTTATTATGTTGAGGTAGGTTCCCTCTATGCCCACTTTCTGGAGAGTTTTTATCATAAATCAGTGTTGAATTTTGTCAAAGGCTTTTTCTGCATCTATTGAGCCAAACCCATGGTTTTTATTCTTCAATTTGTTGATGTGGTGTATCACACTGAATAATTGGCAGATACTGAAAAATCCTTGTATCCCTGGGATAAATCCTACTTTATCAAGTTGTATAATCCTTTTAATGTATTGTTGGATTTAGTTTGCTAGTGTTTGGTTGAGGAATCTTACATCTATATTCCTCAGTGATATGGGCCTGTAATTTTCTTTTCTGTTGGTATTTTTGTGTGGTTGTGGTAATAAGCTGATGGTGGCCTCACAGAATGAGCTTGGAAGTGCTTCCTCCTCTGCAATTTTTTGGAAGAGTTTCAGAAGAATAGTTGTCAATTCTTCTTTAAATGTTTGATAGAATTCATTTCTAATTTTATTGAGTTGAGCCCTCTCCCTCTTTTTCTTGATGAGTCTGGCTATCAATTTTGATTATCTTTTCAAAAAACCAGCTTTCAGTTTCATTGATCTTTGTATTGTTTTCTTCATCTCTATTTCACTTATTTCTCCTCTGATCTTTATAATTTCTTTCCTTTTACTAACTTTGGGTTTTGTTTGTTCTTCTTTCTCTAGTTGCTTTATGTGTAAAGTTAGGTTGTTTATTTGAGATTTTCCTTGTTTCCTGAGGTAAGATTGTATTGCTATAAACCTCCCTCTTAGGACTGCTTTTGCTGTGCCCCATAGGTTTTTGTTTGTTTTTTTTTTTTCGATATGCGGGCCTCTCTCCGGTTGCGGAGCACAGGCTCCGGATGCGCAGGCCCAGCGACCATGGCTCACGGGCACAGCCACTCCATGGCATGTGGGATCTTCCTGGACCGGGGCACGAACCCGTGTCCCCTGCATCGGCAAGCGGACTCTCAACCACTGCGCCACCAGGGAAGCCCTGCCCCATAGGTTTTGGATCATTGTGCTTTCATTTTCATTTGTCTCTAGGTATTTTTTGATTTACTCTTTGATTTCTTCAGTAATTCATTCATCGTTTAGTAGCACATTGCTTAGCCTCCATGTGTTTGTGTTTTTACAGATTATTTTTCTTGTAGTTGTTTTCTAATCTCATAGTATTGTGGTTGGAAAAGTTGCTTGATATGATTTCAATTTTCTTAAATTTACCAAAGCTTGATTTGTGACCCAGGATGTGATCTATCCTGGAGGATGTTTTGTGTGCACTTGAGAAGAAAGTGTATTCTGCTGCTTTCAGATGGAATGTCCTGAATATATCAGTTAAGTCTATCTGGTCTAACTTTTAAGTCTTGTGTTTCTTTATTAATTTTCTATTTAGATTATCTGTCTATTGGTGTAAGTGGGATATTAAAGTCCCCAGTTATTATTGTGCTACTGTTGATTTCCCCTTTTATGGCCATTAGCATTTGCCTTACATATTGAGGTTTTCCTATGTTGGGTGCATAAATATTTACAATTGTTATGTCTTCTTGGATTGATCCCTTAATCATTTTGTAGTGTCCTTTCTTGTCTCTTATAATAGTATTTATTTTAAAGTCCATTTTTTTTTCCTGATATGAGTATTGCTACTCCGGCTTTCTTTTGATTTCCATTTGCATGGAATATATTTTTCTATCCACTCAATTTTAGTGTCTATGTGTCCCTAGATCTTAAGTGTGTCTCTTGTATATAGCATAGATACGGGTTTTGTTTTTGTAACCATTCAGCCAGTCTATGTGTTTTGGTTGGCATATTTAATCTGTTTACATTTAAGTTAAGTATCACTGTGCATGTTCTTACTGCCATTTTGTTAATTGTTTTGGATTTGTCTTTGTAGGAGTTTCTTATTTCCTTCCTCCTTGTTCTCTTCTCTTGTGATTTGATGACTAAATTTAGAGTTGTGTTTGGATTGATTTTCTTTTTTGTTTGTGTATCTATCACAGATTTTTGGTTTGTGGTTACCATGAGATTTTGATATAGCAGTCTATATATAAATGAGATTGTTTTAAGCTGCTGGTCTTTTAATTTCAAATACATTTCCAATACCCTTCCCCTTCTCACAGCGTGTGCACTCCCCTTCTTACAACTGCTGGATTTGATATCTTATATATATGCCAATGATTTCCTACTGTTACTGTATGTTTGCCTTTACCAGTGAGCTTTTCTATTTGTAATTTTCTCATTTCTAGTAGTGGTTTTTCCTTTTCTGCAAAAAAATTTTTCTTTACCATTTGTTGCAGAGCTGCTCTGGTAGTGCTGAATTCTCTTAGCTTTTCCTGTCTGTAAAGCCTTTGATTACTCTGTCGAATCTGAATGAGAGCCTTGTTGGGTAGAGTATTCTAGGTTGTAGATTCTTTCCTTTCATCACTTAAATATATTGTGCCATGCCATTCTGGCCTGCAGAGTTTCTACTGAGAAATCAGCTGGTAACCTTATGGAAGTTCCCTTGTACATTATTTGTTGCTTTTCCCTTGTTGCTTTTAATATTTTTTCTTTGTCTTTATTTATTTATTTTTTTTCAATTTGATAACTATGCATCCTGGTGTGTTCCTCCTTAAGTTTATCCTGTATGGGACCCTCTACACTTCCTGAACCTGGGTGACTGTTTCCTTTTCATGTTAGGGAAGTTTTCAGTTACTGTCCCTTCCAATATTTTCTCAGGTCCTTAGTCTGTCTCTTCTCTCTCTGGGACCTCTATAATGTGAATGTTTTTGTGTGTAATGTTGTATCAGAGATCTCTTAGACTGTCCTCATTTCTTTTAATTCTTTTTGCTTTATTCTGTTCTGTGGCAGTGATTTCCACCATTCTGTCTTCCAGCTCACTTATCCGTTCTTCTGCTTCAGTTATTCTCCTTTTTTAAAAAAAGTATTTTAATTAATCTATTTATTTATTTATTTTTGGCTGTGTTGGGTCTTCGTTTCTATGCAAGGGCTTTCCCTAGTTGTGGCTAGTGGGGGCCACTCTTCTTCACAGTGCATGGGCCTCTCACTGTCGTGGCCTCTCTTGTTGCAGAGCACAGGCTCCAGGCACACAGGCCCAGTAGTTGTGGTTCACAAACCTAGTTGCTTTGCTGCATGTGGGATCTTCCCAGACCAGAACTCGAACCCATGTCCCCTGCATTAGCAAGCAGATTCTCAACCACTGCGCCACCAGGGAAACCCTTATTCTCCTATTGATTCCTTCTAGTGTATTTATCATTTCAGTTATTGTGTTGTTCATCACTGTTTGTTCTTTAGCTTTTCTAGGTTTTGTTAAACATTTCTTATATCTTCTGCATCTGTGCCTCCATTCTTTTTTGGAGATCTTTGATCATCTTTGATATCATTACTCTGAATTCTTTTTGGGGAACATTTCTATCTCCACTTCTCTTAGTTCTTCTTCTGGGCTTTTATCTTGCTCTTTCATCTGGGACATATTCCTCTGCTGTCTCATATTGTTTAACTTTCTGTTATTGTGGTTTCCATTTTGCAGACTGCAGGATTATAGTTCTTCTTGCTTCTGTTGTCTGCCCCCAGTGGATGAGGCTAAGAGCTTTGTGCAGTCTTCCTGGGGGGAAGAACTTGTACCTGCTAACTAATGGGTGGAGCTGGGTCTTGTCCTTCTTGTGGGCATGGTGGTATCAGGGAAGTGTTTACAAGGCAGCTGTGTGCTCAGGAAGACTTTAAGTAGCCTGTCTGCTGATGGTTAGGGCTGCATCTCCACCCTGTTGGTTGTTTGGCCTGAGGTATCTCAGCACTGGAGCCTATAGGCTGTTGGGTGGGGCCAGGTCTTGGTGAGAAATGGTGGCTTTCAAGAAGGCTCACACCAGGGAGTACTTCCCAAAACTACTTCCACCAGTGTCCTTGTCTCCACAGAGAGCCAGAGTTGCCCCCCACCTCTGCAGGAGACCCTCCAATACTAGCAGTTAAGTCTGGCCCCATCTCTTATGAGGTCACTACTTTTTTTCTGTGTCCTGGTGCACACAATACCCTGTGTGTGACCTACAAGAGTGGAGTTTCTGTTTCCCCCAGTCCTGTGTAATTCCTGAAATCAAACCACACAGGCATTCAAAGCCAGATTCTCTGAGGGCTCCTTCTCCTATAGCCAGACACTTTGTCTTTGTCTTTGGAGGTAAGGTATATTTTTTAGTAGCTTCCAGCATTTTTTTTGTCAATGGTTGTTCAGCAGTTAATTGTGATTTGGGTGTTTCCATAAGAAGAGGTTAGCTCATGTCCTTCTACTGTGCCATCTTGTGTCTCCTGTCCACACTATCTTTTTTTTTTTTTTTTTTTTGTGGTACACGAGCCTCTCACTGTTGTGGCCTCTCCCGTTGTGGAGCACAGGCTCCGGACGTGCAGGCTCAGTGGCCATGGTTCACGGGCCCAGCCACTCCACGGCATGCAGGATCTTCCTGGATTGGAGCACGAACCCGTGTCCCCTGCATCGGCAAGCAGGCTCTCAACCACTGTGCCACCAGGAAAGCCCCACACTATCTTAATTATTATGACATTATTGCTAATTTGATGTTCTGCAATTTTACCATGACATATATTTATATCCATTTATCTTGCCAGGGGTTCATTATATTTTCTGAGTCTAATAATATTAAGCGCCTTTAAATAGTTATGGAAATTTCTCAGGTAATATTTCTCCAAACATTATCTCCCCATTACTCTCTTTATCTAGAAATACAATTGGATACATGCTGGACCTCTTCATTCTGTTCATCTTCTCTCAATGTCTGTTTTATATTTTCCTTTTCTTTAAGTGGCAATTCCTTCAGATCTCTTTTAGTTCATTAATTCCCTCTTCATCTGTGCCTAATCTGATGCTTTAAATTTCCAATGATTTTTAGATTTCAATTGTCATGTTTATAATTTCTAGAAAATCCTTTTGGTCCTTTGCCAATATATCTTGTCAATTTAAAAAGTCTCTGATTCAAGAAAACCTTTTCCCTCATATTTCTTTAACTTTTAAACATACTTATTTTATATTATTACTATGATAATTTCAATACCTGTAGTCTTTGCAGATCTGATTAATATGTTCTTATTTATGCTGACCCTAATGTATAGTGGAATGGTTCCTCATGGATTTAGTGAATTTTATTGTGAAATTGATCTTAAAACTCGTGTGAGAGAAATGTTTTCCTAACTTTCTTTTTTCCTATTCCATATAAAAGAGAAGCTGAGAGAAGCAGGTTTTCTTTTGTGGGTGAGCACTTTCTTTTTCTATTTCACCAGTAAATGTGTCACCCTTCAAAGTATCCTCATTTTATTCACAGATCTATGATTTAAAATTCCTTGGGCTGCAGGCTTTTCCTCTTATTTCTGGTTTTACATTTTTTACTAAAACCAGCAAATTCTGGCTCCAATTTCTTATCCCAGTGAAATCACCCAATTGTCTGTCTGAAATATACAGAATTCCGTACTCAACAGTTTCAGAATACATGTAGAATATGTTTAAATACATGATGATATATATTGGCCATAAAGCAAATCTCAACAAATACCAGTAGGTTTAAAATCACAAAGAATATGTACTTTGATGACAGAGATTTTAATCTAGAAATAAACAAAAAAAAATCTAAAACTTTAATTATAAAACCCTCCAAACTTGGAAACCAAGCAATACACTGTAAAATAACTTATATGTTACATTTTAAAAAGATGAAAACTGGAAAATTTATTTAAATGAATGAAAAAGTATTATATCCTGTGGGTTACCACTAAAGCTGTGACTAGAGAGAAATTTATACTCTGAAATGCATATACTAGGAAAGAAAAATGGGTGAAAATCAGTGAGCTAAGCATTCATATGAAGACTAATTACATTTAAACAAAAGAGAAATAATAAAATTGATAAATAAATTAATATAAAAATATATTGGAGATAAGAAAGTCAAAATTTGGTTTATATAAAAGGTTAAAGTGATGAATTTCTTGGGAGACTAATATTAAAAAAGGGAGAAAACACAAATACTATTAACAAAAATGGTAACATTATTATAGATTCTAATATTTTAAAATGATAATAGGAAATTATCATAAACTTTATAGCAATAAGTATGAAAATTTAGATGAAATAAAAATATCCATGAGTGGGGTGGAAGCAAAAGAATAAATATTACAGAAGAGGAAAACCAAAACCTAAACAGACATATATTTTAAAGAAACTTCATCCATAAAGAAATAATCATTTTATTATTCCAAGGATATAAGAAATGAATAATATCAATATTACTTAAAATGTTTCAGTAAAATAAACTAAGAAAAAAATATTCTCTCTCTCTCTTTTAATAAAACTGAGAGAAGCTTCAAGGGTATATCAAAAGAAAATTGAAAGAACAATCTCTTCATGGACATAGATTTTAAAATCCGAAATAAAGCATTAGAAATAAAATCCAATTATATATAAAAAATATATCACAATCAGGTTGTGTTTAATTCTAGGAATTCAAAAATTGGTTAATATAAGAACAATCAATCAATGTGTTACACCTTCCTAGATTAAAGGGGGAAAACACATGATCACCTCAATAGGTGCAACAAAGATATATGAAAAAAATTAACAACCATTCAGATTAAAAAATATATTATCATATTAGGAAGGAACACTGTTAATATGATAAAAGATATCTACAAAATTCCCACAGATAACATCACATTAATGGTGGAATATATATAAAAATATTTATCTGAAATTGAAGAGGCAACAAAGAAGTCCATTATTTTCACTTCTATTCAATGTTGCACTGAGGTTCTAGTCAATGTATTAAGATAGGATAAAAATAAAAATAAGGTAAGAACATAAAGAAATAAATCATCTGGGCTTCCCTGGTGGCACAGTGGTTGAGAGTCTGCCTGCCAATGCAGGGGACACAGGTTCATGCCCCGGTCCAGGAACATCCCACATGCTGTGGAGCGGCTGGGCCTGTGAGCCATGGCCGCTAAGCCTGCACGTCTGGAGCCTGTGCTCCACAATGGGAGAGGCCACAACAGTGAGAGGCCCATGGCAAAAAAAAAAAAAAGAAATTAAAAAAAAAAAGAAATAGATCGTCATTATTCACAAATGCCCTAATTGTGTCTACAGAAAGTCTCAAAGAAGCTACAGGTAAATGTATTATAGCTGAGTTTGTAAATTTGTATTATATAAGATTAATGTACAAAAAATTGTATTCCTCTGTACTAGCAATAAGTACATAGAAAAAAAATGACAAAATTAATATGTTTTTTCTTTATACTGGCATCAAAAAATCAACTAATTAGGAATAAATATAATAAAATAGTTTAAAAATTCCATACAGAAATCTAGAAAACATTTTTGAGAGAAAATTAAAGACAATGTAAATAAATGAAATTTTCATGGATCCAAAAACTAAATATTATAAAGATATCAATATCAGTTTCCTATAAATTCAATGCAATGTCAGTCAATATTTTAACATTTTAAAAAACTTTTTGAACTTGACATCTTGATTCTAAAATCCATAGAAACAGACCTCTGGTTTCTGTTCCAACAGGTAAGGAATTTGGAAGTTGTCAGTCTGTCCTAACAACAAACAAAAAGCTGAACAAACTGAAAAATTCATAACTCTTCTGAGATCCATCAGAGAAGTGAGGTCACAGGGAAAATGCTCCCAGAATTGGAGAGAAAAGCTGAATGCAGGGATTCACAATTTGTGAGAGCAGAAACCCAGGAGCAGAATCATTCCTGTGAACCAGAGCCAGGGTAGGAAAATTTGAGCTGTAATTGATGAGTTGTTTCAGGCTTAATGTGGACAAGTCTGATAGATAAAAACTTCAGGGGACCCAGTTATGGAGATGATCCTACACGTCTGTGAATTTTACCTCAACAAGCTCTATCAGGTCCCCACAGTGAAAATAAGAAAAATCCCCTCCTGCTTCCAGAAGGGAGAGGTAAAAAGTAACCATCTGGATATATACCAGAGTATTTGGTTCTTCTTAATAAGGCTTGACCTTAGAAGAGTTATTTTGCCAGATCTACCTGATTGGGCTTTTTTCAGAGCTTAATCATCTGGGGTAAGGGAAATACCAAACTTTACCCTGTCCCACCTATGAGAGAGGGAAAAAAAAACACAGCTGAAAAGCACTCATGAAGTTCACAGTCCTGAGGAATAGGCAAGCTCACTAAAAGATTGAGCTGTAATCACAAATACAAAGAACTATAGATTGTGCGACACAAAGTTGGTACTTGAAAGTAAATAACTCCCCTATATACTAGCAATAAAATAGTGGAATTTGAGATTAAAAACACAATACGATTCCCTATCAAAATACCAATGATATTTTTTAAGAGAATCTCAATAGATAACCCCAAAATTTATACAGTTCCACAAAAGACTCCAAATAACCAAAGAAATCTTGAGAAAAGAGAAAAAAGCCGAGGGAATCATGATCCCTGACTTCAGACTACACTACAAAGCTACAGTAATCAAAACAGTATGGTACTGGTATAAAAACATACACATAGATCAGTGGAAGAGAACAGAGAGCCCAGATATAAACCCATGCATATATGGTCAATTAATTTATGACAAAAGAAGCAAAAATATACAATGGGGAAAGGAAAATCTCTTCAATTAGCGGTGTTGAGAAAGCTGGACAGCTACATGTAAAAGAATAAAATAAGAACATTTTCTTACACCAAGTACAAAAATAAACTTGAAATGGATTAGAGACCTAAATGTAAGACCAGAAACCATAAAAATCCTAAAAGAAACGCTCTTTAACATAAATCTTATCAATATTATTTTGGATTTGTCTCCTCAGGCAAGGGAAACAAAACCAAAGATAAAGAAATGGGGTCTAATCAAATTTAAAAGATTTTGCATAGTGAAGGAAGCTATCAAAAAAGCAAAAATGCTATTTATTTATTTATTTATTTTTTGCTGAGTGGGAAAAGATATTTGAAAATAATGTTTGATAAGGGGTTGATATCCAAAATACATACAGAGCTAATGTAATTCAATGTAAATAAAATAACACAATTAAACATGGAAAGAAGGAAAAATCATTGCTAGCTTCAATCTGCTGCTGGATAGGAACTAATCAGAGAGAGAGAGGTAGAAGACAGAGAGGAGGGCATTCAGGGATTTCCTGATATCACCTCCACTCCAACTCTCTTTATACTTTCTGTGCAAAAATAATAATAGAAATAAGGAGGTGGTGGGGTTTCCAAAAACAAAAATCATAACCTTCAACCATCTGGGGAGGGCAAAAATCCCATCCACTGCAACTCTCATTTCTAACGTAAAGTTGTACCACACACAATCAGGATGTTACTTAAGAGTGCTCTTAAAAGAACACATGGTGTGTGGCTGACAGGGACTTGGTGCTCTGGCTGGGTGTCAGGCCTGTGCTTCTGAGGTGAGAAAGCTGAGGTGAGGATATTGGTCCACCAGAGACCTCCCAGTTCCACGTAATATCAAATGACAAAAGCTCTCCCAGAGATCTCCATCTCAACGCTAAGACCCAGCTCCACTCAATAACCAGCAAGCTACAGTGCTGGACACACTCTGCCAAACAACAAGCAATGCAGGAACACAAGCCCAACCATTAGCAGGGAGGCTGCCTAAAGTCATAAGGTCACAGACACACCAACACCCACCACGAGATGTAGACCTGAACACCAGAAAGACAAGATCTAGCCTCATCCACCAAAACACAAGCACAAGTCCCCTCTAACAGGAAGCCTACAGAATCCAATGAACCAACCGTAGCAACTGAGGGCAGAAACCAAAAACAACGGGAACTATGAACCTGCAGCCTGTGGAAAGGAGACCCCAAATACAATAGTTAAGCAAAATAATAAGACAGAGAAACAGCAGATGAAGGAGCAAGGTAAAAACCATCAGACCAAAGGGATGAAGAGGAAACAGGCAGTTTACCTGAAAAAGAATTCAGAGTAATGATAATAAAGATGATCCAAAATCTTGGAAATAGAATACAGAAAATACAAGAAACATTTAATAAAGACCTAGAAGACCGAAAGAGCAAACAAAAAATGATGGACAACACAATAAATGAATTTAAAAATTCTCTAGAAGGAATCAACAGCAGAATAACTGAGGCAGAAGAACGCATAAGTGACCTGGAATATAAAATAGTGGAAATAACTACTGAAGAGCAGAATAAAGAAAAAATAAAGAAAATAATTGAGATCAGTCTCAAAGACCTCTGGGACAACAGTAAATGCACCAACATTCAATTATAGGGGTCCCAGAATGAGAAGAGAAAAAGAAAGGGAGTGGGAAAATATTTGAAGAGATTATAGATGAAAACTTCCTTAATATGGGAAAGGAAACAGTGAATCAAGTCGAGGAAGAGCAGAGAGTCCCATACAGGATAAATCCAAGGAGAAACATGCCAAGACATATATTAATCAAACTATCAAAAATTAAATACAAAGAAAAATATTAAAAGCAGCAAGGGAAAAACAACAAATAACAGACAAGGGAATCACCATAAGGTTAACAGCTGATCTTTCAGCAGAAACTCTGCAAGCCAGAAGGGACTGGAGGACATATTTAAAGTGATGAAAAGGAAGAACCTACAACTGAGATTCATCTACCCAGCAAGGATCTTATTCAAATTTGATGGAGAAATTTAAAAAACTTTACAGATGAGCAAAAGCTAAGAGAATTCAGCACCACCAAACTATCTTTACAACAAATGTTAAAGGAACTTCTCTAGGCAGGAAACACAAGAGAAGGAAAAGACCTTCAATAACCAATGCAAAACAATTAAGAAAATGGTAATAGGAGCATACATATTGATAATTACCTTACATGTAAATGGATTAAATGCACCACCAAAAGACATAGACTGGCTGAATGGATATAAAAACAAGATCCGTATATATGCTGTCTACAAGAGACACACTTCACACCCAGGGAAACATACAGACTGAAAGTGAGAAGATGGAAAATGATATTCCATGCCAATGGAAATCAAAAGAAAGCTGGTATAGCAATTCTCATATCAGACAAAATAGACTTCAAAATAAAGACTATAACAAGAAACAAAGAAGAACACTGCATAATTATCAAAGGGATCAATCCAAGAAGAAGATATAACAATTGTAAATATTTATGCACCCAACATAGGGGCACCACAACACAGAAGGCAAATGCTAACAGCCATACAAGGGGAAATTGACAGTAACAAAATAATAGTAGGGGATTTAACCCTCACTTTCAGCAATGGACAGATCATCCAAAATGAAAATAAATAAGGAAACTCAAGCTTTAAAAACCACATTAATCAAGATGGATTTAATTGATATTTATATGACATTCCATCCAAAAACAACAGAATACACTCTCTTCTCAAGTGCTCATGGAACATTCTCCAGGATAGATCATATCTTGGGTCACAAAACAAGTGTTGGTAAATTTAAGAAATTTGAAATTGTATCAAGTATCTGTTCCAACCACAATGCTATGAGACTAGATATCAATTACAGGAAAAACTCTGTAAGTAAGAAAAAAAATGGAGGCTAAATGATATGCTACTAAATAACCAAGAGATTACTGAAGAAATTAAAGAAGAAATCAAAAAATACCTGGAAACAGGGCCTCCCTGGTGGCGCAGTGGTTGAGAGTCCGCCTGCCGATGCAGGGGATATGGGTTCGTGCCCCGGTCTGGGAGGATCCCATATGCCGCGGAGCGGCTGGGCCCGTGAGCCATGGCTGCTGAGCCTACGCATCCGGAGCCTGTGCTCCGCAACGGGAGAGGCCACAACAGTGAGAGGCCCGCGTACCACAAAAAAAAAAAAAAAAAAAAAAAAAAAAAAAAAAAAAACCTGGAAACAAATGACAATGAAAACACGATGAACCAAAATCTATGGGCTACAGCAAAAGCAGTTCTAAAAGGGAAGTTTATAGCAATACAATCCTACTTCAAGAAACAAGAAACATCGCAAATAAACAACATAACCTTACACCTGAAGCAATTAGAGAAAGAAGAACAAAAAAAAAAAACCCCACAAAGTTAAAAGAAGGAAAGAAATAAAAACTATCAGATCAGAAATAAATGAAAAAAGGAAGGAAACAATAGCAAATATCAATAAAACTAAAAACTGGTTATTGGAAAAGTTATATAAAATTGATAAAACATTAGCCAGACTCATCAAGAAAAAAAGGGAGAAGACTCAAATCAATAGAATTAGAAATGTAAAAGGAGAAGTAACAACTGACTCTGCAGAAATACAAAAGATAATGAGAGATTACTACAAGCAACTCTATGGCAATAAAATGGACAACCTGGAAGAAAAGGACCAATTCTTAGAAAAGCACAACCTTCCAAGACTGAACCAGAAAGAAATAGAAAATATAAACAGACCAATCACAAGCACTGAAATTGAAGCTGTGATTTAAAATCTTCCAACAAACAAAAGCACACGACCAGATGGCTTAAAAGGTGAATTCCATCAAAGATTTAGAGAAAAGCTAACACCTATCCTTCTCAAACTCTTCCAAAATATAGCAGAAGGGGGAACACTCCCAAACTCATTCTATGAGGCCACCATCACCCTGATACCCAAACCAGACAAAGATGTCACAAAAAGAGAAAACTACAGGTCAATATCACTGATGAAATTAGATGCAAAAATCCTCAACACAGACTAGCAAACAGGTTCTAACAGCACATAAAAAAGATCATACACCATGATAAAGTGGGTTTTCTCCCAGGAATGCAAGGATTCTTCAACATATGCAAATCAATCAATGTGATAAACCATATTGACAAATTGAAGGATAAAAACCATATGATCATGTCAATAGATCCAGAAAAAGCTTTCAACAAAATTGAAAAGCATTTATGGTAAAAAGCCTCCAGGAAGGAGGTGGAGAGGGAACTTACCTCAACATAATAAAGGCCATATATGACAAATCCACAGCCAACATTTTTCTCAATGGTGAAAAACTGAAACCATTTCTGCTAAGATGAGGAAAAAGACTAGGTTGTGCACTCTCACCACTATTATTCAACAGAGTTTTGGAAGTTTTAGCCACAGAAATCAGAGAAGAAAAAGAAATAAAAGGAATCCAAATCACAAAAGAAGAAGTAAAGCTGGCACTGTTTGCAGATGACATGATAATATATATAGATAATCCTAAAGATACTACCAGAAAACTACTAGAGCTAATTGATGAATTTCCTAAAGTAGCATGATACAAAATTAATTTACAGAAATCTCTTGCATTCCTATACACTAATGATGAAAAATCTGAAAGAGAAATTAAGGAAACATTCCCATTTACCATTGCAAGAAAAAGAATAAAATACCTAGGAATAAACCTACCTAAGGGGACAAAAGACCTGTATGCAGAAAACTATAAGACACTGTTGATAGAAATTAAAGATGATACAAACAGATGGAGAGATTTACCATGTTCTTGGACTGGAGGAATCAACCTTCTGAAAATGACTATACTACCCAAAGCAATCTATAAATTCAATGCAATTCCTATCAACCTACCAATGGCACTTTTCACAGAACTAGAATAAAACATTTCACAATTTGTATGGAAACACAAAAGACGCCGAATAGCCAAAGCAATCTTGAGAAAGTAAAACAGAGCTGGAGGAATCAGGCTCTTGGACATCAAACTATACTACAAAGCTACAGTAATCAAGACAGTATGGTGCTGGCACAAAAACAGAAATATAAATCAATGGAACAGGATAGAAAGCCCAGAGATAAACCCACCCACATATGGTCACCTTATTTTTGATAAAGGAGACAAGAATATACAGTGGAGAAAAGACAGCCTCGTCAATAAGTTGTGCTGGGAAAACTAGGCAGAACATTCTAGTTGTTCTGAACATTTCAAGAATGAAATTATAACACTCCCTAACACCATACACAAAAATAAAGTCAAAATTGATTAAAGACTTTAATGTAAGGCCAGACTCTCTAAAACTCTTATAGGAAATAATAGGCAGAACATTCTATGACATAAATCACAGCAAGATCCTTTTTGACCCACCTCCTAGAGAAATGGAAGTAAGAACAAAAATAAACAAATGGGAACTAATGAAACTTAAAAGCTTTTGCACAGCAAAGGAAACCATAAACAAGATGAAAAGACAGCTCTCAGAATGGGAGAACATGTTTGCAAATGAAGCAACTGACAGAGGATTAATCTCCAAAATTCACAGGCAGCTCATGCAGGTCAATATCAAAAAAACAAACAACCCCTTCCAAAAATGGGTAGAAGACCTAAACAGACATTTCTCCAAAGAAGACAGACAGATTGTCAACAAACACAGGAAAGGATGCTCAACATCACTAATCATTAGAGAAATATAAATAAAAATTACAATGAGGTATCACCTCACACCAGTCAGAATGGCCATTATCAAAAAATCTGCAAACAATAAATGCTGGAGAGGGTGTGGTACTAAGGGAACCCTCTTGCACTGTTGGTGGGAATGTAAATTGATAGAGTCACTATGGAGAACAGTATGGAGGTTCCTTAAAAAACTAAAAATAGAAATACCATATGATCCAGCAGTCCCACTACTGGGCATATACCCTGAGCAAACCATAATTCAAAAGAGTCATGTACCACCAATGTTCATTGCAGCTTTATTTACAATAGCCAGGACATGGAAGCAACCTAAGTGTCCATCAACAGATGAATGAATAAAGAATATGTACCACATGTATACAATGGAATATTATTCAGTCATAAAAAGAAACAAAACTGAGGTTTTTTTTAGTGAGGTGGATGGACCTAGAGTCTGTCATCCAGAGTGAAGTATATCAGAAAAATGAAAACAAATATCATATGCTAACACATATATATGGAATCTAAAAAAAAAAAAAAGATTCTGAAGAACCTAGGGACAGGACAGGAATAGAGACACAGACGTAGAGAATGGACATGAGGACATGGGGAGGGGAGAGGGTAAGTTGGGCTGAAGTGAGAAAGTGACATGGACATATGTACACTACCATATGTAAGATAGATAGCTAGTGGGAAGAAGCTGCATAGCACAGAGAGATCAGACTGGTTCTTTGTGAACACCTAGAGGGGTGGGACATGGAGAGTAGTGGGAGACCCAAGGGGGAGGAGATATGGGGATATATATATATATATACATATATATATATATATGTATATATATATATGTATAATTCAGTTTGTTATAAACAGAAACTAACACAGCATTTTAAAGCAATTATACTCCAATAAAGATGTTAAAAAAAATGGGAAGAAGACCTGAATAGACATTTTTTCAAAGAAGACATATAGATGGCCAACATGCATATGAAAATGTGCTCAACATCACTAGGCATCAGTGAAATGAAAATCAAAATCTCAGTGAGATATCATTTCAGATCAGTTAGAATGGTAATTGTCAAAAAGCCAATAAATGTTGGCAAGGAGCTGGAAATAATGAACCCCAGTACAATTTGTTGGAAGCGTAAATTAGTGTAGCCTCTATGGAAGAGAGTATGGAGGTTCCTCAAAAATATTAAAATAGAACTATCATATGCCTCAGACCTCCATTGCTGTGAATATATATCAAGTAAATGAAAGCACTAATTCAAAAATATATATGCACTCCAATGTTTATAGGAGCATCATTTCCAATAGTCAGGATATAGAAACAACCTAAGTGTCCATCAACAGATGAGTGGATTAAGAAGATGTGGTATATATACACAATGGAATATTACTTAGCCATAAAAAAGAATGAAATTTTACTATTTGCAACAACATGGATGGACCTGAAGGGTATTATGCTAAGTGAAATAAATCAGAGAGATAAAGACAAATAATGTATGTTTTCACTTGTATGTGGAACCTCAAAAATAAAACAAATGAATAAATATAACAAAACAGACACAGCCTCACAGATGTAGAGAATAAACTAGTGGTTACCAGTGGGGAGTATGGTGGCAGAGGGTCAAGATATGCAAGGAGATTAAGAAATACAAACTACTAGGTATAAAATAAATGAGATGCAAGGAATGTGCAGCACAAGGTATATAGCCAATATTTTATAATAACTTTAAACTGAGTATAATCTATAAAAATATTGAATCACCATGTTGCTAAACTAATATAATATTGTAAATCAACAATATTATATTAACTATATAATAGTTAATATATTATACTTCCATCTACACTGTATTCAATCAACTGTACTTCAATAGAAAAACCCAATACAATGTGTACTTCCCAAATTTAAGTTATTAGATATAAATTTAACAAAATATGTACAAGATCTACTTAAGGAAAACTACAAAACTTTGATGAAAGAAATCCAAGAAGAACAAAATAAATTGGGAAATATTTCATGTTTGTGGATAAGAAGACTCAGTATTGTCAAGATGTTAGTTTTCTAAACATGATCTGTAGACTCAATGCAATTTTAATCAAAATGCCATTGAGTTATTTTGTGAATATTGACAAGCTGATTCTAGAGTTTACATCAAGAGGCAGAAGATCCAGAGTAGCCAAACAATGTCGAAGGAAAGAATGAAGTTGGAGGATTGACACTATTTAACTTCAAGACTTATTATAAACCTACAATAATCAAGACAGTGTGATATTGGTAAAACAAAACAAACAAAAAAACCCCAAATAGATCAATGAAAAGAACAGAGAGCCCAGAAACAGACCCCCCCTAAATATAGTCAACTGATCATTGAAAAAGGAGCAAAGGAAATACAAAGGAGCAAAGATAGTCTTTTCAGCAATTAATTCTGGAACAACTGAATATCCACATGCAAAGCAGTGAATCTAAACACATAGAAACAGACATTACATCCTTCACAAAAATTAACTCAAAATAGATTATAGACCTAAAAATAAAATGCAAAAGTATAATACTCCTAGAACATAAGAGAAAACTTAGAATAAACTTGGATGTGGCAATGACTTTAGATATACCACGAAAGCATGATTCCTGAAAGTCTTTATTGATAAACTGAACATCTTTAAAATTATAAAATTCTGCTCTGTGAAAAACACTGTCAAGAGAATAAGAAGACAAACCACAGACTGGGAGAAAATACATGCAAATGACATATCTGATAAAGGACAATTATCTAAAATATATAAAGACCTCTTAAATCTCAACAATAACATGAATGACCTGATTAAGACCTGGGCAAGAGACCTGAACAGACACCTCACCAAAGGAGATGGCAAATAAGTGTATAAAAATATATTCAACAGGGCTTCCCTGGTGGCGCAGTGGTTGAAAGTCCGCCTGCCGATGCAGGGGACGTGGGTTTGTGCCCCGGTCTGGGAAGACCCCACATGCCATGGGGTGGCTGGGCCCGTGAGCCATGGCCGCTGAGCCTGCATGTCCAGAGCCTGTGCTCTGCAACGGGAGAGGCCACAGCAGTGAGAGGCCTGCGTACCGCAAAAAAAAAAAAAAAAAAAAAAAAAAAAAAATATATATATATATATATATGTATATATATATATGTTCAACATAATATGTCCTTATGGAGTTGCAAATTAAAATGAGATACCACTACATACCTATTAGAATCCCAAAATCCAATACACTGACAACACTCAGTTTTGGCAAAGGTGTGGCTCAGTGGGAACTCTCATTCCTTGCTGTTGCAAATGCAAAATGGTGCATTCCCTTTGGAAGACAGTTTGACAGTTTCTTAAAATACTAATCACACTCTTACCATCCAATTTAGAAATTATGCTCCTTGGTATTTACCCAAAGGAGTTGAAAACTTATGTTCACACAGAAACCTGTGCAAGAATGTTTATTGAAGCTTTATTTATAATTGCCAAAACTAGGAAGCAACAAATATGTCCTTCAGTAGATGAATTGATAAATTAACTGTGGTATATCCAAACAATAAAATTTTATTCGGTGCTAAAAAGAAGTAAACCACCAAGCCATGAAGAGACATGGATGAACTTTAATTGCATATTATTGAGTGAAAGAAGCTAATTGAAAAGGCTACATACAGTAAAATTCCAAAAATATAACGTTCTGGAAAAGGCAAAACTGTAGAGACAGTAAAAGGATCAATGGTTACCACTGATAAGCAGGGATAAGTAGGTGAAACACAGAGGATTTTTAGAGCAGTGAAACTACTCTATATAATATTACAATGGTGAATACATGTCATCATACACTTCTCACAATACTAATAGTGAATCCTAATATAAACTATAAACTTCAGAGGATAAGAATGTGTCAATGTAGGTTCATTGATTTTAACAAATATACCACTCTGGTGCAGTATTTTGATAAGGAGTCTGTGCATGTCTGGGGGCAGGGGTGTATGGGAAATCTTTATCTTTCTCTTAATTTTGCTGTGAACCTAAAACTTCTCTAAAATTAAAGTCTATTAAAAAACTCATATGGCCAAACAAATGGGCCAATGTTGAAGAAAGAAAAAGAAAAATACTCTACCACATATTAAAACTTATAATAAACCTTCAATATTTAATACTAGAATTGGTGTAATGATGGATAATTAATACAGTGGACAGAATAGAGAGCCCAGAAACAGCCCATGCATAAATTGACTTACAACATAAAACTCCTAGAACAAAGACAGCATTACAAAAGAGTTGGAAAGTCATTCTTCCCCGTAAATTGTGTTGGTTCAACTAGATAGCCATAACAAAAATTAAAAAAAAAAGACTTGAAACCTAGTATAGGCTGACAAAAACATAAACCTCAGTGTTGTAAATCTAAATGTGAAAGATAAAACAAAAAATATTTTAAAATATATGAGAATAGTCTCATGAACTTGGGATGGATAAAGATTTCTCAAATAGGTTATAATAAACTATAATTGTAAATTAAAATTTTTCCAAAGTAAACTAGGTTAAAACTGAGAATTTCTGATCATGGAGAGACAACTTTAAGAAAGTAAAACAGAAAATTACAAGAACAGGAAAAGTTATTAAGCAACACAAAAATATATAAAGAACTTCTTCCTATTATTAAGGAAAGTACTGACAATCCAGAAAAAAAAAAAATGGGCAAGAGAGTCAGGCACTTTACAAGAGAGAGTAGCTGAATAATCAATAAATATATGATGCAGTGCTTCAACTCATTAGTCAACAGAGAAATGCAAATTAAAACTGCAATGAGATACCATTATACACCTATCAAAATAGCTGGTAGGACTGTAAACTGGTATATCCACTTTGAAAAACTATTGACATTTTCTACAAAATTTGTAAATACATATATATTATGACCCTTTAATTCCCGCTTAGGTATATATCCAACAGAAAAGTGTGCACGTGTGTAGCAACAGACAAGTACAAGAATATTCATGGTAGCACAATGCTTAATATCCCCAAACTAGAAGCATACCTAATGTTTATCAGGAGTATAATGGATACATTAATCTTGTATATTTACAATTGATTCCTCAACAGCAATGAAAATGAACAGATATTGCTACATGCAAAAAAAGTGAATCCCACATTTATATAAAATTCTAAAAATAGACAAATCTGATACATGCTATTAGAAGACAGGAGAGTAGTTAACTCTAGTGAGATGAGAATTCTGATTGGGAGAGGCCAGGAATGGAGCCCTAGATATTGATAATATTCAATTTTTTTATCTGGTGGTATTTTCACTTTGTGAAAATTCATTGAGCCATTCACATATGAATTGTGCATTTTTCTCTTTACAAGTTATACTTTAACTAGAAAGTTAAAGAAATGAAGCAAACCAATTTTATAAAGGTTATTTGTTATTGACTCAGTCAGTATTGTCCAACTAATCAATTAGCAAATGCCCTATTATACCATCATCATCATCATTAAACTATTGGTAACCTGGGCAGTATCAATGCTTCATTTGAAAAATAACTACAAATCAGATTTTCTGTCTTCCTGAGGTATAGTGAGGGGCAAAATCATAACATAATTTTAAAATTTCCACCTAATTCTATTACTTTCAAATTCCTACTATTGCATAAAAGTCTACATGATATAACCCAGTGCTACATCTCTGACAAGTTTTCTTATCATTCTTCCACTTGTTCACTCCTTTCCAGCCACACTGGCCTTCCAGCTTTTCCTCAAATGCTTCTTGTTTTTCCTTCCATCTGAAATGTACTTCACTCACATATCCAAGTGCCTGGCTCTTTCACTTCATTCAGATTTCTGCTCCAATATTACCTTAGAGCAGACTTTTTGATTATCCTATCCAAAGTAGCACTTTGTTTCTCTTCCCATAGTCTACTTAATTTTTTTCATTGTAACACTTATTACTGCCTTAACTTTTATTACATATTTATTTACTGTTTTTAAAAATCCCTTTCAAATATATATTCAAGGGGCAGGAATTCTGTTCTTTATTTTTATTTATTTATTTATTTATTTATTTATTTATTTATTTTTTTGGCCTATTGGCTTGAGGGATCTTAGTTCCCTGACCAGGAATCGAACCCACACACTTGACAGTGAAAGTGTGGACTCCTAACCACTAGACCACAAGGGAATTCCCTGGAACTTTTTTCTTTTAATTGCTACATCTTTAGCACCAGAACAATTTCCAGTACATATTTGGTCCTCAGTTATTTAAAAGGGTGAATGAATGAATTATTCCCTTTCAGTAAGGGCCAATTGAACACCACATACGCAAATTATTTTGTTAATTTGTGATAATTTATTTGAACTAACAACACCAGACTTTGGTAAATTTGGTGTTAATCTACCTTTGGTTTATTTGGGCTATCTTAAACCCCAAAGCCAGACTTGACCATCTTCCTCCTTTATCCTGCTGTGCATATGCTATTGAATTGCACAGCCCATGGTGGGGAAACATTAAACAAACAGAAGCAGGGTTGCTATGCTGTTAAAGCCAGAAGTACATCATTCATTATGTGAACAAAATACACAGAGAATAAAGTAGTCACAGAGTAATGGGAGTTTTATTCTGTCTATTCCATTTCACTCCCTCTCTATTTTGAATATGTTATGAAATGATGCTCTCACCACTGGCTGATAAATGTTGATTAATCTGATGGAGAGTTGGATTTGTTAGTGTGCAAAAGCAATGTAAATAAATCGAGCAGGTGAATTGGAGTTCAAGTGTCACTTCTGAGATTAAAGGGCCTGTATGGCCCTCCAAGCTCACTTATTACAATCAGGATGCATGCTTTTCTTGTAAACAGACTAAGCCTCTTCAAGTAGTTCAACAGAATTCCTCTTGTGTTGTCTACAACTGCCTCTCCCTTCAGTAAGTTTTGTCTCTTGGGAACTGCTTATGTTGTCAATATTTGTTTCTCTTCCAGGGACTGGTAGTTGTGAGAGGGAGGTGAGAGAAAGTAGATAGGTCAGTTTTTCTTTTTGGAAGCCATCCAGTCAGCCAATCAATGTTACACGTATAATATACAAGACTCTGATTATAATATACAAGACTGAGCTAATGCTTGCAGAGTAATAACAATAAAGGGAACAATGAAAACAGCAATAGTAATTAATACCTATATAACAATTTACTGTTTATAAAGCACTTTATTTTTCATTATATTTGTTGATGCTGGAGGTATTCCGAAGTGAAGGCATTATTGTTATATCTAGTTCAGCCAGGTGTCAGCCGGGTCACCCTTCCTTTGAAATGCATTTATGCATTTATATAATGGATTGATCTTCCCATTTCACATTCTGCAGAAGGTTCTGCCTTCCCCCAAAATTTATTATGAGTCTGTGGGAAGCTTATGATCTTCTTGTCATTTCTGGCTCTTGTTACTGGCTCTGCTGAAAAATCTACCCCTCCAACCCACCTCCGAAGTCCCATAGTTCTGCTCCAGCAATTGTTCTCTTTTCTTCTGCTCCATACTGGATTAGATGTGGAACTCAAACCTGTTTCTGCAGTTGTTCTCCCGGCAATATACCACACCATAGAACACAACTCTGGCACATATTCATGCCATACCTTAGAAGTTTCAGCACCTACTTCCATTGAAGACTCCCATAGCAGCTTCTAAAAACAGTAATGTTTTTTAGTTTTTGTTGCCTGTTTTTTGATGTCTCATCCAGGAAATCACTGCCAAAACCAAAGTCAAGGATTTTTTGCCTATATTTTCTTCCAAGAGTTTTATTGTTTCAGGTATTACATTTAAATATTTGATGCATTTCAACTTACTTTTTGTGAGAGGTGCAAGATATGGGTCTATTCAAAGTTTCATTCTTTTGCAAGTGGATATACAATTTTCCCAACATGATTTATTGAAGAAACTATCCTTTCCCCATTGTGTGTTTTTGGCACCTAGTCAAAAATTAACTGACTTTTATGCATGGGCTTATATCTCAGCTCTCTATTCTAAAATAAAGAGGGACTACATTAAGCCAGAGACCTTTTCCACAGCAAAATAATCAATAAATTGAAAAGGCAGCCTACAGATGGGAGAAAGTATTTGAAAAACTGATAAATGGTTATATCCAAAATATAAAATGAAGTCATACAACTCAATAACAAAAAAGAAAATAATCACACTAAAAATAGGCAAAGGCTCTGAATAGACATTTTTCCAAATAATATATAAAAATAACCAACAGGCACATGAGAAGGTGCTTAACATCACTAATCATCAGGGAATTATGAATTAAAACCATACTGAGAGGGAGACCTTCAAGATGGCAGAGGAGTAAGACATGGAGATCATCTTCCTCCCCACAAATACATCAGAAATACATCAACATGTGGAACATCTCCTACAGAACACCTACTGAACACTGACAGAAGACCTCAGACTTCCCAAAAGGTAAGAAACTCCTGATATACCTGGGTAGGGAAAAATAAAAAAATAAAAAAAAACAGAGACAAAAGAATAGGGACAGGACCAGCAGTTCTGGGAGGGAGCAATGAAGGAGGAAAAGTTTCCACACACTAGAAATTTCCTTCACTGGCAGAGACGGGGCGGGGTGTGGGTGTGGGGGCGAAGCTTCAGAGCTATGAGAAGAGCACAGCAACAGGGGTACAGAGGACAAAGCACAGAGATTCCCACACAGAAGATCGGTGCCAACCAGCACTCACCATCCTGAGAAGATTGTCTGCTCACCTGCCAGGGTGGATGGGGGCTGGGAGCTGAGATTCAGTCTTTGGAGGTCAGATCCCAGGGAGAGGACTGGGGTTGGCTATGTGAACACAGCCTGAAGGGGGCTAGTGCACCACAGCTAGCTGGGAGGGAGTCCAGGAAAAAGTCTGGAACTGCTTAAGAGGCAAGAGACCATTATTTCAGATTGTGTGAGGAGAGGGGATTCAGAGCACCACCTAAACAAGCTCCAGAGACAGGCGCAAGCTGCAGCTATCAGTGCAGACAAGAGAGACTGGCATGAAATGCTAAGGCTGCTGCTGCAGCCATCAAGAAGCCTGTGTGCAAGCCCAGGTCACTATCCACACCTCGCCTCCTGGGAGCCTGTGCAGCCCACCACAGCCAGGGTCCCATGATCCAGGGAAAATTTCCGTAGGAGAACACATGGCACACCTCAGGCTGTTGAAAAGTCATGTCAGCCTCTGCGGCTGCAGGCTTGCCCCGCATTCTGTACCCCTCCCTCCCCCTGGCCTGAGTGAGCCAGAGTCCCCTAATCACCTACTTTAACCCTGTCCTGTCTGAGCAAAGAACAGACGACCTCAGGTGACCTATACTTAGAGGCAGAGCCAAATCCAAAGCTGAACACCAGGAGCTGTGTGAACAATGAAGAGAAAGGGAAATTTCTCCCAGTAGCCTCAGGAGCAGAGGATTAAACCTCCACAATCAACTTAATGTACGCTGTATCTCTGGAATACCCAAATACACAAAAATCATCCCAAAATTGAGGCGGTGGACTTTGGGAGCAACGGTAGTTGGGGTTTGCTTTCTGAAACTAATTTGTTTCTGGTTTTATGCTTATATTAGTTTAATATTTAGATTTTATTATCATTGGTAGATTTGTTTATTAACTTGGTTGCTCTCTCCCTTTTTATTATATATAGGTATATGTATGTATTTTTCCTTTTTCTCTTTTTGTGAGTGTGTATGTGTATGGTTCTTTGTATGAGTTTGTCTGTATAACTTTGCTTTTACCATTTGCCCTAGGGTTCTGTCTGTTTTCTTTTTTTTTTTTTAGCATTGTTTTTAGCACTTGTTATGATTGGTGGATTTGTTATTTGGTTTAGTTGCTCTCTTTTTTCTTTCTTTCTTTTTGTTTAATTTTTATTTTTAATAATTATTTTTATCTTATATTTTAATAACTTTATGTTACTGTTTCTCTTTCTTTCTTTCTTTCTTTTTTCTCCCTTTTCTTCTCAGCCATGTGGCTGACAGGGTCTTGGTGGTCTGGCTGGGTGTCAGGCCAGTGTCTCAGAGGTGGGAGAGCTGAGTTAAGAACATTGGTTGACCATAGACCTCCTGGCTCTATGTAATATCAAATGGCAAAAGCTCCCCCAGAGATATCCATTTCAATGCTAAGACCCAGCTCCACTCAATGATGAGCAAGATACAGTGCTGGACACCTTATGATAAAAAAGTACAAGACAGGAACACAAACACACCCATTAGCAGAAAGGCTGCCTAAAATTATAAAAAGGTCACAGACAAACCAAAACACACCATCAGAGGTGGTCCTGCCCACCATAAAGGCAAAATCCAGGCTCATCCACCAGAACACAGGCACTAGTCCCCTCTATCAGGAAGCCTAAATGAGTCACTGAAACAAACTTAGCCACCAAGGGCAGACACCAAAAACAAGAGGAACTACGAACTAGCAGTCTGTGGAAAGGACACCCCAAACACAGTAGGTTAAGCAAAAGGAGAACACACAGAAACACACAGCAGAGGAAGGAGCAAAGCAAAAATCCAACAGACCAAACAAATGAAGAGGAAAAGGTCAGTCTACCTGAAAAAGAATTAAGAGTAATGATAGTAAAGATGATACAAAATCTTGGAAAAAGAATGGAGAAAATACAAGAAACGTTTAAAAAGGATGTAGAAGAACTAAAAGCAAACAAACAATGAAGAACAACACAATAATTGAAATTAAAAATTATCTAGAAGGAATCAATAGCAGAATAACTGAGGCAGAAAAACAGATAAGTGGTCTGGAATATACAATAGTGGAAAAAACTACTGCACAGCAGAATAAAGAAAAAAGAATGAAAATAATTGAGGACAATATTAGAGACCTCTGGGACAACATTAAAAGCAACAACGTTTGAATTATAGGTGTTCTAGAAGAAGAAGAGAAAAAGAAAGGGACTGGGAAAATATTTGAGGACATCATAGTTGAAAAGTTCCTTAATACGGGAAAGGAAATAGTCAATCAAGTCCAGGTAGTGCAGATAGTCCCATACAGAGTATATCCAAGGAGAAACATGCCAAGACACATATTAATCAAACTATCAAAAATTAAATACAAAGAAAAATTATTAAAAGCAGCAAGGGAAAAACAACACATACAAGGGAATCCCCATAAGGCTAACAGCTGAACTTTCAGCAGAAACTCGGCAAACCAGAAAGGAGCGGCAGGACATATTTAAAGTAATGAAAGCGAAAATCCTACAAAAAGGTTACTCAACCCAGCAAGTATCTCATTCAGATTCGATGGAGAAATTAAAATCTTTACAGACAAGCAAAAGCTAAGAGAATTCAGCACCACCAAACCAGCTTTACAACAAATGCTAAAGGAACTTCTCTGGAAGGAAATGCAAGAGAAGGAAAACCTACAATAATAAGCCCCAAACAATTAAGAAAATGGTAATAGGAACATGCATATTGATAATTACCTTAAATGTAAATGGATTAAACGCTCCCACCAAAAGACACAGATTGGCTGAATGGATAAAAAAACAAGACCCATATATATGCTATCTACAAGAGACCCACTTCAGACCTAGAGACACATACAGATTGAAAGTAAGGGGATGGAAAAAGATATTCCATGCAAATGGAAACCAAAAGAAAGCTGGAGTAACAATTCTCATATCAGACAAAATAGACTTTAAAATACAGACTACTAGAAGAGACAAAGAAGGACACTACATAATGATCAAGGGATTGATCCAAGAAGAAGATATAACAATTGTAAATATTTATGCACCCAACATAGGAGCACCTCAATATATAAGGCAAATACTAACAGCCATAAAAGGAGAAATCGACAGTAACACAATCATAGTAGGAGACTTTAACACCCCACTTTCACCAATGGACAGATCATCCAAAATGAAAATAAATAAGGAAACACAAGCTTTAAATGATACATTAAACAAGATGGACTTAGTTGATATTTATAGGACATTCCATCCAAAAACAACAGAATACACATTTTTCTCAACTGCTCATGGAACATTCTCCAGGATAGATCATATCTTGGGTCACAAATCAAGCCTTGGTAAATTTAAGAAAATTGAAATTGTATCAAGTATCTTTTCCGACCACAATACTATGAGACTAGATATCAATTACAGGAAAAGAGCTGTAAAAAATACAAACACATGTAGGCTAAACAATACACAACTTAAAAACAAAGTGATCACTGAAGAAATCAAAGAGGAAATCAAAAAATACCTAGAAGAAAATGACAATGGAGACACGATGACCCAAAACCTATGGGATGCAGCAAAAGCAGTTCTAAGAGGGAAGTTTATAGCAATACAATCCTACCTTAAGAAACAGGAAACATCTCGAATAAACAACCTAACCTTGCACCTAAAGCAATTAGAGAAAGAAGAACAAAAAAACCCCCAAAGTTAGCAGAAGGAAAGAAATCATATAGATCAGATCAGAAATAAATGAAAAAGAAATGAAGGAAATGATAGCAAAGATCACTAAAACTAAAGGTTAGTTCTTTGAGAAGATAAACAAAATTGAGAAACCATTAGCCAGACATATCAAGAGAAAAAGGGAGAAGACTCAAATCAATAGAATTAGAAATGAAAAAGGAGAAGTAACAAGTGAAACTGCAGAAATACAAAGGATCATGAGAGATTACTACAAGCAACCGTATGCCAATAAAATGGACAACCTGGAAGAAATGGACAAATTCTTAGAAATGGACAGCATTCTGAGACTGAAGCAGGAAGAAATACAAAATATGAATAGACCAATCACAAACACTGAACCTGAAACTGTGATTAAAAATCTTCCAACAAACAAAAGCCCAGGACCACATGGCTTCACAGGTGAATTCTATCAAACATTTAGAGCAGAGCTAACACCTATGCTTCTCAAACTCGTCCAAAATATAGCAGAGGGAGGAACACTCCCAAACTCATTCTACAAGGCCACCATCACTGTGATACTAAAACCAGACAAAGATGTCACAAGGAAAGAAAACTACAGGCCAATAACACTGATGAAATTAGATGCAAAAATCCTCAACAAAATACTAGCAAACAGAATCCAACAGCACATTAAAAGGATCATACACTATGATCAAGTGGGGTTTATCCCAGGAACGCAAGGATTCTTCAATATATGCAAATCAATCAATGTGATACACCATATTAACAAACTGAAGGAGAAAAAGCATATGAGCATCTCAATAGATGCAGAGAAAGCCTTCGACTAAATTCAACAAACATTTATGATAAAAGCCCTGCAGAAAGTAGGCATAGAGGGAACTCCTCAACATAATAAAGGCCATATGTTACAAACCCACAGCCAATATCATCCTCAATGGTGAAAAACTTAAACCATTTCCACTAAGATCAGGAACAAGACAAGGATGCCCACTCTCAGCATTATTATTCAGCATAGTTTTGGAAGATTTAGCCACAGCAATCAGAGAAGAAAAAGAAATAAAGGGAATTGGAAACAAGAAGTAAAGCTGTCAGTGTTTGTGGATTACTATGCATAGAGAATCCTAAAGCTGTTACCAGAAAACTACTAGAGCTAATGATTGAATTTGGTAAAGTAGCAGGATACAAAATTAATGCACAGAAATCTCTGGCATTCTTATCCATTAATGATGAAAAATATGAAATTGAAATTAAGAAAACACTCCCATTTACCACTGCAACAAATATAATAAAATATCTAGAAATAAACCTACCTAAGGAGACAAAAGACCTGTATGCAGAAATTATAAGACACTGATGAAAGAAATTAAAGATGATACAAATAGATGGAGAGATATACCATGTTCTTGGATTGGAAGAATCAACATTGTGAAAATGACTATACTACCCAAAGCAATCTACAGATTCAATGCAATCCCTAACAAACTACCACAGGCATTTTTCACAGAAGTAGAACAAAAACTTTCACAATTTATATGGAAACACAAAAGACCCCGAATAACCAAAGCTATCTTGAGAAAGAAAAACAGAGCTGGAAGAATCAGGCTCCCTGACTTCAGACTATACTACAAACCTGCAGTAATTCAGATAGTATGGTACTGGCACAAAAACTGAAATATAGATCAATGGAACAGGATAGAAAGCCCAGAGGTAAACCCACGCACATATGGTCACTTTATTTTTGATAAAGGTGGCAAGAACATATAATGGAGAAAGGACA